>NW_022589741.1:13570594-13571191 GCF_004348235.1 Phoca vitulina
ACACTGCTGTTTCTTTGAGTTAGAACGCTAGTGATGAGACTTCCATGCCAAAGTGGGGCCGCAGTGCTAGCTTGATGAAACACACGGGGAGTCGTGTTCTGCCTTGTGCTGGGGCCTGAGGCTCACTCGCAAAAGGCTTTGGACTCCCTTGCAGGGCTCTCACGCACGCACACAACAAAATGCTTCCACCCTCAGGAGCGGCTCTTTTAGCTGAAGCATGGATTCTCCAGCGAGTTTTTCATTCGACTTAGGCGGTTTTCATGAAGCCTGCACACACACCCGGGGCAACGGTACTAGCCCCATAACCATGGTGTGAGTTGAGAGCTGCCTTCTCTCCGGCCTGTCTCTCCCTCGATTTTACGAAACGGAACCCGTCCCCAGGCTCTCACCCACAGTACACCCTAAACTGCTTCCTCCCACACAGAGGTCGTCGGTAGCTAAAGCACGGTTTCTCTTCAGTGTTGTTTCTCCGAGTTAGAACGCTTGCTATTAATGTCCACAATAGCCAAACTGTGGAAAGAGCCAAGATGTCCCCCAACAGATGAATGGATAAAGAAGAGGTGGTATATATATATATATATATGTGTGTGTGTGTGT
>NW_022589741.1:13571291-13772935 GCF_004348235.1 Phoca vitulina
GGGGGGGGGTGGGGTGGGAGGGATGGGGTGACTGGGTGATGGACACTGGGGAGGGTATGTGTTCTGGTAAGCGCTGTGAATTGTGCAAGACTGTTGAATCTCAGATCTGTACCTCTGAAACAAATAATGCAATATATGTTAAGAAAGAAAAGAAGAAGAATGTAGCAGGAGGGGAAGAATGAAGGGGGGGAAATCGGAGGGGGAGAAGAACCATGAGAGACGATGGACTCTGAAAAACAAACTGAGAGTTCTAGAGGGGAGGGGGGTGGGAGGATGGGTTAGCCTGGTGATGGGTATTGAGGAGGGCACGTTCTGCATGGAGCACTGGGTGTTATGCACAAACAATGAATCATGGAACACTATATCTAAAACTAATGATGTAATGTATGGGGATTAACATAACAATAAAAAAATTAAAAAAAAAAAAAGAAAAGGCCGTAATTAGAAGAAAATTATGAATAAAAAGATGTAAAATATGACAATAAATGCATACAATGTGGAGGGGTGAATAAAGTTTTTTTAGAATGTGTTCAAACTTAAGTGACCATCAACTTAATACAGACTGCTATATACTTAGGATGTTATATATGCACGTCATGGTAACCACAAACCAAAAACCATAATAGTTAAACAAGAAAGAGAAAGGAATTCAAGCATAAAACCAAAGAAAATAACCAATCACAAGGAAAGAGAGCAAGAGAAAAAAAAAAAAAAAAGGAACAGAGAAAAACTACAAAAACAAGAAGCAATTAACAAGATGACAATAAGTACATATCTATCAATAACTTTAAATGTAAATGGTCTAAATGTTCCAGTCAAAAGACATAGGGTGGCAGAATGGATTAAAAAAAACAAGTCCCATGTATATGCTGCCTACAAGCATTTCAGACCTAAAGACACATACAGACTGAAAGCAAAAGTATGGAAAAAGATATTCCATGCAAATGGAAATGAGAATAAAAAAGCTGGGTAGCATTCTTATATCAGACAAAATAATCTTTAAAACAAAGACTGTAACAGACATAGAAGGGCACTGCATAAAGATAAAGGGTCGATCCAACAAGATCTAAAAATTGTAAACATCGATGTACCCAAAATTGGAGTACCTAAATACATAAAGCAAATATTCACAGACAAAAAGGGAGAAATTGACACTAATACAATAATAGTAGGAAACTTTAACACTCCACTTATATCAATGGCTAGATCATCCATGCAGAAAACCAATAAAGCAACAGCGTCTTTGAATGACATAATAGACCAGATGGACTTAACAGAAGATATACAAATGGCCAACAGACACATGAAAAAAAGGTCAATGTCACTAAACATCAGGAAAGTGCAAATCAAAACCACAATGAGATATTACCTTACACCTGTCAGAATAGCTTGAATCAAAAAGATAAGAAATAACAAGTGTTGGCAAGGATGTGGAGAAAGGAAACCCTGTGTACTGTTGGTAAGAAGGCAAATTGGTGCAGTCACTGTGGAAAAGAGTATGGAGGTTCCTCAAACAATTAAAAATAGAAATGCAATGTGATCTAGTACTCCCACTACTGGGTATTTACTCAAAGAAAACACAAACACTAATTCAAAAAGATATGTGCACCCCTCTGTTTATTATAGCATTATTTAAAATAGCCAAGATATGGGAGCAATCCAAGTGTCCATCGATAGAGGTATGGATAAAGAACATGTGGTCGTCTATACAATGAAATATTACTCAGTCATAAAAAAGAATGAAATCTTGCCATTTGTGACATGGGTAGACCTAGAGGGTATTATGTTAAGTGGAATAAGTCAGAGAAAGATAAATACCATATGATTTCATTTGTGGAATCTAAGCAACAAAACAAATGAATAAACAAACAAAAAGCAGAAAAAGACCCAGAAATACAGAGAACACACTGATGGTTGCCAGAAGGGAGGGTGGTGGTGGGGGGTGGGCAAAATGGGTGGACTGAGAGTTACAGACTTCCATTTATGGAATAAGTCACAAGGATAAAATGTATATCCTAGGGAATATAGTTAGTGGTATTGGAGTAGTGTTGTATGGTGATAGACAGTAGCTACACTTGTGGTGAGCATAGCATAACATATAGACTTGTTGAATCACTATGTTGTACACCTGGAACTAATGTAACATTGTGTGTCAACTATACTTCAACAAAAAATAAAAGAAACAAATGTAGTAAAAACCATAACTATAATAATCTATTAGTTACACAAGGTAAAGATTATATAAATTGTAACATCAATAACCTAAAATGTGAGAAGAAGAGATAAAAGTGTAAAGCTTAGAAATTCTATTGAAGTTATCATTAGTTTAGGGTGTTATAATTTTAAGATAGTTTATGTAAGGCTTATGGTATCCACAAGGGAAAACCTATAATTATACAAAAGAACATGACAAAGAAGTCAAAACATATTGATATAAGACATAAAAACATCAAAACAAACTAAAAAGCAGGATAAAAAAACAATGAACAAAATGGCAATAGTAAGTCCTTACTGTTAATGATTACTTTAAATGAAAACAGATAAAGTTCTGCAGAATGGCTGACTAGATAAATAGACAAACAAAAAACAAGGTCCAATGATATGCTGCATACAAGAAACCCACTTTAGCTTTAAAGACACAGAGACTGAGAGTGAAGGGATGGAAAGATTTCAAGCAAACTTACTGTCCAAAAGGCAAGGGTAGCTATATGTATATCAGATGAAATAGACTTTAAAAATGGTCAAAAGTGGGAGGGATGGGGTGGCTGGGTGATAGACATTGGGGAGGGTATGTGCTATGGTGAGGGCTGTAAATTGTGTAAGACTATTGAATCACAGACCTGTACCTCTGAAACAAATAATACATTATATGTTTAAAAAAGAAGAAGAAGAAGAAGAAGATAGCAGGAAGGGAAGAATGAAGGGGAATCAGAGGGGGAGACGAACCATGAGAGACTATGGACTCTGAGAAACAAACTGAGGGTTCTAGAGGGGAGGGGGTGGGGGGATGAGTTAGCCTGGTGATGGGTATTAAAGAGGGCACGTTCTGCATGGAGCACTGGGTGTTATGCACAAACAATGAATCATGGAACACTACATCAAAAACTAATGATGTAATGTATGGTGATTAACATAATAATAAAAACAAACAAACAAACAAAAGAAATACAGATCTGCTGGCTAAACAAACCTCTAACATTTCAAGAAATCCCATGGAGGCACAAATAAACTCCCTGGAATAATGAAGCAGCACAATAACTTACTTTAATAAAACCAGCCTCTGAAAATAAAAAATAAAAAATAAAAATAAAAATGGTCAAAAGTGACAAGATCATTATATAATGACAAAGGAGTCAATGTATCAAGAAAATATAATAAATGTGCCCAACACCAGAGTATTTCAATACATAAAGCAAAAACTAAGAGCTACAAGGAGAAATAAAGAGCAACACAGTAATAAATGGGGACCCCAATGCCCCACTCTCAACAATGGATAAATCATCCAGACAGAGAATCAATAAAGACACAGCAGATTGAACAATACTATATACCAAATGGATCTAGCAGACATACACACAACATTCTATCCAACAGCAAAATACACATTCTTCTCCAGTGCACAGGGAACATTTTCCAGGACAAATGATATGTTAGGCTGCAAAACGAGTCTTAGCAAATTCAAGGAGACTGAAATCATACCAATATCTTCTCTTACCACAGTGGTATGAAACTAGAAATCAATAACAAGAGAAAAAGTGTAAATTCATGAATACGTGGAAATTAAACAACACTCTCCTGAACAACCAATGGGTCAAAGAAGAAATTAAATGGGAAATAAAAAAATATCTTAAGACAAAAATGTAAATAACATACCAAAACTTATAGGATGCAGCAAAAGCAGTTTTATGAGAGAAGTTCATAGCAGTAAGTTCCTACATTAAGAAGAAAACTCCTACACAAACAACCTAGATCTACACCCTTTAGTTAAGAAACTAAACAAAGAACTGAGCCCAAAGTTAGCAAAAAGAAGGTTATATATAAAGATTAGAGTAGAAATAAACGAAACAGAAAAACAATAGAAAAGATTAACCAAACTAGGAGTTAGTTGTTGAGAAGATAAACAAAATTGACACTCCTTTAGCTAGACTACCTAAGGAGAGAAACCTAATTAACAGAATTATAAATGAAACAGGACACATTACAACTGACACCACAGAAATACAAGGATCATAAGAGGCAACTATGAACAACTATATACCAACAATCTGGGCAACCAAAAAGAAATGGAAAAATTCTAGAAATGTACAAACTGCCAAGACTGAATCAGGAAGAAATAAAAGTCTGCACAGCTAATCACTAGTAAGGAGATTAAATCAGTAATAAAAAAAATTTCTCAATGATGAAAAGCCAAGGCTGGGTGGCTTCACTGGTGAATTTTATCAAATATTTAAAGAATTAATGCTAGGGCGTGCCTGGGTGGCTCAGTCGGTTAAGTGGCTGCCTTTGCCTGAGGTTATGACCTTGGGGTCCCGGGAATGAGCCTTGCATCAGGCTCCCTGCTCAGGGGTGAGTCTGCTTCTCCCTCTCCCTCTCCCCCCAACTCATGCACATGTGCACTCTCTCTCTCAAATAAATAAATAAATAAAATCTTTAGAAAATAATTAATGCCAATCCTTCTCAAACTCTTTAAAAAAACTGAAAAGTTGGGTACACTTCCAAGCTCAGCTTGTGAGGTCAGCATTAACTTGATACCAAAGAAAAAGATACTATCAGAAAAGAAAACTATAGGTCAATATCCCTGCTGAATATAAATGTAAAAATTCTCAATAAAATACTAGCAAACAGAATTCATAGAACACTAAAAGGATTACTCACCCAAGTGCGATTTATGCCTGGGATGCAAGATGGTTCAACATATGCATATCAATGTGATACATCACATTAATAAAGAAAAAAAAGTCATGCAATAATCTTATTAGATGCAGAAAAAGCATTTGACAAAATTTAACATCCATTCATGATAAATCAGGTAGGGAAGGAATGTACCTAAGTATATTAAAGGCTGTATATGGTAAGTCCATAGCTAACATCATGCTCAATGATGAAAGGTTCAAAGCTTTTCCTCTAAGACCAGGAATAAGACAAGGGTGTCCACTCCCACCACTCCTATTCAATATAGTACTGGAAGTCCTTGTTAGAGCCATCAGGCATGAAAGAGAAAAGGCTCAGCATTGTTAAGGAAGAGGTAAAACTGTCTCTATTTGCAGATGACATGATTTTATATAGAGAAAATCCTAAAGACTCCACCAAAAAAACTGTTAGATCTAACCAATAAATTCAGAAAAGTTTCAGGATACAAAATTAACATACAAAAATCAGTAGCTGTCTATACACTACCAACAAATTCTGTGAAAAATAAAGAAAATGACCCATTTACAATAGCATTGAAACAATAAAATACTTAACAATAAACTTAATCAAGGAGGTGAAAAATCTCTACTCTGAATACTATAAGACATTGATGAAAGAAATTGAAGAAGACACAAATAGATGGAAAGGTATTCCATGTTTATGAATTGGAAGAATTAATGTTAAAATTTCAATACTACCCAAAGCCATCTGTAGATTCATTGTAATCCCTATCAAGATTTCAATAACATTTTTTACAGAAGTAGAAAAAACAATCTTAAAATTTATATGGAACCACGAAAACCCCTGAATAGCCAATGCAATCCTGATAAAGAACAAAGCAGGAGGTATCATACTTCTTGATTTCAAGATATACTATAAAGCCATAGCAATCAAATCATCAAGTGAGATTTATTGTGGGGAATACAAGGATAGTTCAATATTTGCAAGTCTGCCAAAGTGATGCACCACATTAACAAAATGAAGGGTAAAAATCATATGATCATCTCAATAGATGCATAAAAAGCATTTGGCAAAATTCAACATCCTTTCTTGACCAAATCTCTCAACAAAGTGGGTTTAGAGGGAACATACCTCAACATAATAAAGGCCATACATGAAAACCCACAGCTAACATCATACTCAACGGGGAAAAACTGAGCGCTTTCCTTTAAGATCAGGAACAAGACAAGGATATCCACTCTAGCCACTTTTATTGAACATAGCACTAGAAGTCCTGGCCACAACAATCAGACAAGAAATCAAAGGCATCTAAATTGGTAAGAAAGAAGAAAAACTTTCACTATTTGCAGATGACATGATACTATACATAGAAAACCCTAAAACTCCACCAAAATACTATTAGAACTGATAAATGGATTCAGTAGGGTTGAAGAATACAAAATTAATATACAGAAATCCATTGCATTTCTATACACTAATAATGAAATAGCAGAAAGAGAAATTAAGAAAAATAATCCTATTTATAACTGCACCAATAATAATAAAATATACAGGAATAAACTTAACCAAGGAGGGGAAACAAGTGTACTCTGAAAACTATAAAACCTTGATGAAGGAAACTGAAGAAAACACAAATAAATGGAAAGATATTCTATGCTCATAGATTGGAAGAATATTGTTAAAATGTCCATACTACCCAGAGCAATCTACAGATTTAATGCAATCTCTATCAAAATACCAACAGCATTTCCCACAGAACTAGAACAAATAATCTTAAAAATTTTATGGAACCACAAAAGAGCCCAAATAGCCAAAGCAATCTTGAAAAAGAAGAACAAAACTGGAGGCATCATGATCCCAGATGTCAAGATATACTACAAAGCTGTAGTAATCTGTATGGTACTGGCATAACAATAGACACATAGATTAATGGAACAGAGAGCCCAGAAATAAACCCACAATTATATGGTCAATTAATCTTTGACAAGGAGGCAAGAATATGCAAAGGGAAAAAGACAGTCTCTTCAACAAATGATGCTGGGAAAACTGGACAGCCACATGCAAAGAATGAAACTCGGTCCCTTTCTCACACCACACACAAGATAAACTCAAGATGGATTAAAGACCTAAATGTGAGACCTGAAACCACAAAAATCCTAGAAGAGAACACAGGCAGTAATTTCTTTGACATCGGCTATAGCAACATTTTTGTAGATAGGTCTTCTGAGGCAAGGGAAATAAAAGCAAAAATAAACCATAGGGGCTACATCAAAATAGAACACTTCTACACAGCAATGGAAACAATCAACAAAACTAAAAGATAACCTACTGAATGGGAGAAGATATTTGTAAATGACATATCTGACAAAAGGTTGGTATCCAAAATATATAAAGAATTTATACAAGTCAACACCAAAACCCCAAATAGTCCAATTAAAAATGGGCAGAAGACATGAACGATATTTTTCCAAAGAAGACATACAGATGGCCCTCAGACACATGAAAAGATGCTCAACATCCCTCATCACCAGGAAAATGCAAATCAAAACCACCATGAGATAGCATGTCACACCTGTCAGAATGGCCAAAATAAAAAACATGGGAAATAACAAGTGTTGGTGAGGATGTGGAGAAAAGGAATCCTCATGCACTGTTGGTGGGACTGCAAACCGGTGTAACCACTGTGAAAAACAATATGGAGTTTCCTCAAAACATTAAAAATAGAATTATCATATGGTCTAGTAATTCCACTAGTGGGTATTTAACCAAAGAATATGAAAACACTAATTCAAAAAGAGATATGCACCCTTATATTGCAGCATTATTTACAATAGCCAAACTATGGAAGCAGCCCAAGTGTCCATTAATCGTTGAATGGATAAAGAAGATGTGGTATGTGTATACAATGGAATATATCTCAGCCATAAAAAAGAACGAAATGTTGCCATTTGCAACAACATGGATGGATCTAGAGGGTATAATGCTAAGTGAAATAAATCAGAGAGAGATATGTGATTTCACTCATATGTGGAATTTAAGAAACAAATGAACAAAGGAAAAAAAAGAGACAAACCAAAAACAGACTCTTAACTCTAGAGAACAAACTGGTGGCTGCCAGAGGGGAGGTAGGTGGGGGGATGGGTGAAATAGTTGAGTGAATTAAGAGTACACTTCTCATGATGAGCACTGAGTAATGTATGGAAGTGTTGAATCACTATATTGTATACCTGAAACTAATATAACATGTATGTTAACCATACTGAAATTAAACTAAAAAGAATTATCTTTGTCTCATTCCAAAAAAAAAAAAAAAAAAAAAAAGAAAAATATAAATGTAAGACTTGAAATCATGAAAATCCTAGAAGAAAACATATGGACAAAGCTCCTTGACATGAGTCTTGGCAATGATTTTTTGAATAGGACACCAAAAGCACAAATAACAAAAATCAAGAATAAATCAAGCTAACAATGTTCCGCACAACAAAGGATATAGTCAACAAAGTGAAAAGACAACTTATGGATTAGGAAGAAAATATTTCTAAATGATGTATCTGATAAGGGGATAATATCCAAAGTATATAAAGAACTCATACAATGCAACATCAAAAAACCAAATAATCCAATTAAAAACATGCCGAAGACCCGAACAGACATTTTCCCAAAGAATATGTAAGGAATGGCCGACAGGTACCTGAAAGGATACTCAACATCACTCACGATCAGGGAAATGCAAATCAAAACCACAATGAAATATCACCTCACACCTGTTAAAATGGCCATGATCATACAACAAATGCTGGCATGGATGGGGAGAAAAGGCACCCTTGTGTACTGTTGGTGGGACCATAAGCTGGTGCAGCCACTGTGGACACTAGTATGAAGGATTCTCAAAAAACTACAGGTATAACTACCATATGATCCAGCAATTCCACTTCTGGGAATATATCCAAAAGAAATAAACACACTAACTTGAGGGGCGCCTGGGTGGCTCAGTTGGTTGTCTGACTCTTGATTTCGGCTCAGGTCATGATCTCAGGGTTGTGAGATCAAGCCCTGTGTTGGGCTCTGTGCTCAATGTGGAGTCTGAGATTCTCTCCCTCTGCCCCTGCTCACACTCACACTCTCAATCTCTCTCTCCCTAAAATAAATAAATAAATCTTTAAAAAACCAAAAACCATTGAAAAGATGTCTGCATCCCTGTGTTCATAGCGACATTATTTACAATAGCCAACATATGGAAACAACTCAACTGTCCATTGGTGGATAAATGAAGAAATGGTGATCTATATGCACACAATGGAATATTATGCATCCATAAAAAATGAAGACATCTGTCATTTGCAACAACATAGATGGGTCTTGACAGCGTTATGCTAAGTGACATAAGTCAGACAGAGAAAGACAAAATACACCCATTTTGAACATCTATTATTTTAGCCTGAGCTTGGGACCAATGTCTGGCTCCAAGGCTCTACATTATGCCTCCAAAAGACCTGGGTTCAAATCCTGGTTGCTATTTACTAGTGGGGCATCTTTGGGAAAGGATTCTTCTCTTTAGGCCTCAGTTTCCGCATCTGTATAATGGGGCTGAAAATAACCTCACACTGAGAAAAGTCACGAAATAGCCAATGTCAAGCACCCTGGTAGAGCACTCTGTAAACTGCAGACAGCTATGGACATATAAGCCATCAGCAAGCCTCTGCTGAACACGTCCAAGGGCAAGGCAGCCCAATCTCTGTCAACCTCCTGGAGCTGACAGTTGTCTCCTTCCTGTGACCCATTTCCTTGTGGAGAAAGCCAGTAGTTTCTGGGACATAACTGCATTCTCTCTGCTGTAGCCAGAAGGGGAGGTTGGGGGGTGCAGTGCTGAGGTCCTGCGCAACCCCCAGAAACCTGTTCCTGGGGATTTTAGGCTCCCAGAGGAAGGCTGCTGCAGGTTGGGACAGAATCAGACAGACTGGCCCTCCAACTGCCACTAACCACCTCTCTGCTTCGGCCAAGTGACTTTCCAGAAGCTGGGCCTCGGTTTCTTCAACCGAGGACGGGATGATTACACCCACTCCAGGGAAGTCCACAGACTCTCTGTCCTCACCCCATGCTGCTAGAGTAGGTGCTTCCTGAGCTTTCCTCCAGGGAAGCCTCTGTCTATTCCTTCTCTCCCTCCTGGCGTCTTGGATCTCTCCCTGAGGTCTGGCTGCCCAGGGACCCGTGGCTGGCTGATTGAATTCTGGTTTCCCTGAGATCTGGCCCCTGAGAGGATGGTCTTCATTTTGCTAGTCCTCACTTCGCAGTTAAAAGCATCTTTACCTGCATTATGGCCTTCCGGTCTCTCCAACCTGGCAGCTCACAGACTCATTTCCCATTTCACAGAAAAGAAAATGGAGGCCCATGAGGGTGAAGCCACTTTTCCAGAGTTACAGAGTTGGAAAAGGAGCAGTGAGCGTGGATTCCCCATTCCTCGCTTTTCCCTCACAGGGCTCAGCACAATTCCTGCCACAAAGCGTGCAACACCTGCTGCCTTCCAGGGGTTCCCTGGGTTTCTGTAGAGTCCCAAGAGGCTTGGTGAAAGCTGGCTTTGGAATTCAAACCTGGCTGTGCCTCTTGCTATAGCTGCATGACCTTGCACAACAAACCCAACCTCTTTGGCTTTTTTCTTAGCCAACAAAATGGAGACACCTCTTTAGGGCAAAAATTATGAACACATTTGTTCTGAGCCCCTTCTCACTAACCCCCAAAGAGGATTCCTGCCTTGCTTGCAGCTCCTCCCACCTCTCCTACTGCCGCTGGACCCAGCCTTTGCTGTTTTGTAACGCAGCGTTGGGAGAAAGGAGATTGCAGGGAGAAGACCACTGAGGGAAATGGAGCCAGAAGGTCAGAGGTAGTGAGCGCTGTGAGTGCAGGGGTGTGAGGACCTGGACAGAAGAGCAGGGTTACTGTCTCTTTCCACTCACACTTCTGACACCAAACATTTGGGGTTTTCCTATACCAACAACTAGTTCTCCAACTCGGGACACCAACTGGGTGTCCCAATGGTTTCATTCAATTCTGATGCTCTCTGGAGTTAACAGACCTTCCAAGTTGAAAGCTCAGTCCCACAGGACTCAGCTCAGTCCAACTGCCTTCTGATGCAACCACCAGGCCTCCTGTACTTCTGACTGATCAACTATCAATCAGGGGTTTCCTCTTTAGGTTAGAAAACTTGCTAGAACAGTTCATGGAACTCAGGGAAAACACTTTACAATGTCCTTTCCAACACACCATAATAGTAAAGGATAAAAATGAATACCAGATGAAGAATGACAGAGGGTGAGGTCTGGAAGGGTCCTGAGCATAGGAGCTTCTGTCCCTGTGGAGTTGAGGTGCACCATCTTCCCTGAACGCAGATGGATTTACCAACCCGGAAGCTTTTGGAACTCTGTTGTTTAGGGTTTTTATGGGGGTTCTACCACATGGGCATAACTGATTAAATCATTGTTTACTAGTGACTTACTCAATCTCCAGCTCCTCTCTCTTCCCTGGATGTAGGGGATTGGGGTGAAAATTCCAACCCTCTGATCACGTGATTGGTTTCTTTGGCAACCAGCCCTCATCCTGAAGCTATCTAGGGACGTACCAAGAGTCACCTCCTTAGCACAAACTCAGGAGTGGTTGAAAGGGGCTTATTATGAATAACAAAAGATGCTCCTCTCACACCTATCACTCAGGAAACTTCAAGGGTTTTTGGAGCTCTGTGCCTACAACTGAAGACAGAGACCAAATAAATATTTATTATATCACAATATTACAAAGGTGTTAATGGGTGTTACTCTCAACTATTCATTTGGATCCTTTCAGGGTCATAAAACAAAAGCAGATAACTAGTTATTTAAAACTTTACTTTTGGTTCCTGGGCTAGTTCTTTGACCAGCTCCACTGCTCTGAGACTGAACCATATGGGTTTTTGTGTTCACAGGAGTTACGCTTTCTTACAGGGTCATTGTAAAGGTATGAGAGTATCCATGTTAAGTGGTTAACAGAGTGCCTAACACATAAAGTCTCAACAAAACAGCATTTATTACTATATTCTATCGTATTGTGTTTAAGAGAGCACAAGCACAAGTGGGGGGAGGGGCAGAAGGAGAGAATCCCAAGCAGACTTCCCATGGAACATGGAGCCCCATGAAGGGCTTGATCTCCGGACACTGAGATCATGATCCAAGCCAAAACCAAGAGTCGGATGCTTAACTGACTGAGCCACCCAGGTGCCCCTGGAGTGTTTTCGTCTAGCCTAGGACAGCATGCTAGGAGAATCAACATTTCATGAAACTTCTGTATCCACTGATCCTCCACTCCCTGCCCATTTTGCCCCCTTTTTACCCTTCATGCATCTCTCTAACACATGTCTGCTCCTTTAAGTAGAGCACAGTCCTGGGTGCAGCTGGGAAGTAATGGGACCATCCTCTGCTCTTGGGGAGCTGATCAGCTAGGAACAATGTTTGAGTACCACATGTGGACATCTTCCATGTTGAGGAGGAATAAGACTTGTTCTGTGCCCTCCCGCAAGGGGTGGTACCGAGGCCATTGGGTGAAAGTCGGAGGGGCAGACTGAGCTTAGTGTGAGGGAAGCTTTGCTAGCAGAGATTTCCAAAGGTGAAGTGTGCTGGCGTGGGAAGTGAGGTGTCCTCTATCAGGAGGTATACAAGTGAAGGACAGATGACCCTTGCTGACTGCAGAAAGGATTCAAAATTAGCATGGAAGCCTGGACTTGGTGACCTTGAAGGCCTTGGCTCCTGAGATTCTCTGATTCCTAGAGACACTACAACCAAATGTGGATCACCTCCAGGGTAATGCAGAGTTCGCAGCTGCTCCCCCTTCTGCCTGGGAGCATTGCGGCTCCAGCCCAGAAGATGTGGATTTCGGGAGGAAGGACAGAGCCCTGACTGGTCCTCCCAGCCTCCTGTCCTATGCACACAGCTGCCCTCCCCTTCTCTGAGCTCACCAGCTGCTGTTCCCCAACCCATTACCTGCACAGATATAGGGGGAAGGGAAGGAGACACAGGGTGGGAGGTTTGCCCTGCATCTAGGTTGTGGAGGGAGGGTTTCCATGGGGAACCAATTTCCTTCTCATCTCCTGCATAAGGTAAGATGATGCTAGCTGTTGTAAAAATAAACCCCCAAATCTCGATGGCTTAATTCATTGTAAGTTTATTTCTTGCTCACCTAAAATACAATTGACATTAGTGGGGTAAAGGAGCCTCTGATGTGCACAGACGTACAGGAACCCAGGCTGACAGAAGCTCTGGCATCTTCAGTCAGTGACTTCCAAACTCACTTCGGGCATGGACATCCAGGTGGAGAGAGAGGAGGGTGGTCAGGGAGATTTTCATAAGCCAGGCCTGAAAGTAGCGTCCATCACTTCTACCCCATTCCAAGTCAGAAATTGGTCTTAGGGCCATATCTAGAAGTCAAGGGGCTAGGGACTGTAGTCACAGGCAGGGCAGCCACTTCCTGGCAACAACTGCTCTGGGAGGGGGAGCCTGAGGCATTGGCAGGCCGCTACCTGTCCCTGACATATCCTCTTACCATAAACCTCCCTCCTCAGGCCTCTGCCAATTGGCGCACACATCCGATAATGAGCCCCTTGAGCTCAAGGACAGCCTTGGCATCCCCAGTGCTTAGCTCAGTGGCAGGTCATAGGCAGAGCTTTGGATTATCTGGTGGGTGAACAAAGGCTTGGGTATCATCTTGCTTGTTAAGAATACAGATGCCTGGTAGAAAACACTTTGGCAGTCCCTCAAAAAGTTAAACCTAAGTTATATCCTCTTGTTGGATTGACCCCTTTATCATTATGATGCCCTTGTCTATTACAGTCTTTGTGTTAAAGCCTATTTTATCTGATAGAAGTACCGCCATCCCAGCTTTCTTTTGGTTTCCATTTGCATGGGTCATCTTTTTCATCCCTTCACTTACAGGTGGTGTGTGTCCTTACATCTGAAGTGAGTCACTTGTAGGCAGCCTATCGATGGGTCTTTTGTTTTTTTTGTTTTATCTATTCAGCTACTCTGTCTTTTGATTGGAGAATTTAGTCCACTTACATTAAAAGTGATTATTGATAGGTATGTACTTAAATATCTCTTTGTTCATTGTTTTCTGGCTTTGCAGTTTTTCTCGGTTCTTTTCTTCTTTTGCACTCTTCCTTTGTGGTTTGAGGAATTTCTTTAGTTGTATGCTTAGGTTTCATTCCAATTACCTTCTTTGTATCTGCTATAAGTTTTTGCCTTATGGTCATGAGGTTTACATATAACAACCTATGTTTATAACTCTATTTTAAATTGATAACAACTTAAGTTTGAATACATTCTAAAGCTCTACATTTTTACTCTTCCCCCACATTGTTTTTGATGTCACATTTTACATTTTTATCTTGTGTATCCCTTAACTAATTCTTGTAGTTATTTTTGCTACATTTGTCTTTTAACCTTCATACTAGCATATTTATGCACTGAACATAGCTGCACCTAAACACAGAAAGCAAATGCTAATAGACCTGAAAGAAAGACAGCAATACAATAATAGTGGGGGACTTTAATACCTCACTGACATCAATGGACAGACCATCCAGATAGAAAATCGAAAAGGAAACACCCACCTTCAACAACATTAGACCAGAAGAACTTAACAGATATCTACAGAACATTCCATCCCAAAGCAGCAGAATAAACAATCTTCTTAAGTATATTCTGGAATATTCTCCAGGATAGATCACATGTTAGGCCACAAAACGAGCCTTAATAAGTTTAAGAAGACTGAAGTCATACCAAGCATTTTTTCCAACCATAATAATATGAAACTAGAAATCAGTTATGTGAAGAAAATTCACAAATATGTGGAGATTAAACAAATGGTTATTAAACAGCCAGTTCGGTCAATAAATAAAAAAAATTGAGACAAGTGAAAATGGAAATACAACATACTAAAATTTATGGAATGCAGCAAAAGCAGTTCTTAGAGGGAAGTTCATAGTGACAAATATCTACCTCAAGAAACAAGAAAAACCTCAAACAGCCTAACTTTATTCCTCAGGGAACTAGAGAAAGAAGAACAAATGAAGCCCAGTTAGTAGAAGGAAGGAAATAACAAATATCAGAGTGAAAAATAAATGTAATAAAGACAATAGAAAAGATCAGTGAAACTAAGAACTGGTTCTTTGAGAAGATAAAATTGACATACTTTATTTTTTTAAAGATTTAATTTACTTATGCATTTATTTGAGACAGAGAGAGAACGCAAGTGGGGAGAGGGTGAGGGAGAGAATCCCAAGCAGATTTTGCACTGAGCACAGAGCCGTGGCATGGGGCTTGACCCACGACCCTGAGATCATGACCTGAGCCAAAACCAAGAGTCAGTTGCTCAACTGACTGAGCCACCCTGGCATCCCTAAAATTGACATACTTTAGATTCACCAAGAAAAAAAAAAAAGAGGGCTCAAAAAATAAAATCAGAAATGAAGGAAGTATTAAACTGATACTAAAGAAATACAAAGGATCGTAAGAGACTGCTATGAACAATTATACCAACAAATTGGACAACCGGTAAGAAATGGATAAAGTCCTAGAAACATACAACCTTCCCAGACTAAATCATGAAGAAACAGAAAATCTGAACAGACCAGTTTCTAGTAAGGAGATTGAATCAGTAATCAAAAACCTCCCCAGACACAGTGGTCCAGGACCAGATGGTTTCACTGGTTAATTCTAACAAACATTTGAAGAATTAACACCAATCCTTCTCAAACTCTTCCAAAAAATAGAAGAGTAGGGAACACTTCCAAAATCATTTTGTAAGGCTAGCATTACCCTGATTCCAAAACCAAACAAGGACACTGCAAAAAAAAAACACAAAAAACAAAATAAAAAAAACCCCCAAAACTACAGGCCAATATCATTGATGAAAATAGATGCTAAAATCCTCAACAAAATATTAACAAACCAAATTCGATGATATGTTAAAAGAATGATCAATCAGTAATTTGATTTGATCAATCAATCAATAAATGGGATTTATTCCAAGGTTGCAAGGATGGTTCAACATTCACAAAGTCAATGTGATATACCACATTAACAAATAGTTAAAAATCATACGATCATTTCAACAGGTAAAGAAGCATCTGAAAAAATTCAATATCCATTTATGAAAAAAGCATCCAACAAAGTAGGTATAGAAGGAACATACCTCAACATAATAAAGGTCATGTATGCCAAGCCCATAGTTAACATCATCCTCAAAGGTGAAAACCTGGAAGCTTTTTCTCTAATATCAGGAACAAGACAGGATGCTCACTCACTCTTGCAACTTTTACTCGGCATGGTAGTGGAAGTCCTAATCAGAGCAATTAGGCAAGAATTAAAAGGCATTGTATGAAACCACAAAAGACCCTGAATAGCAAGCAATCTTGAAAGAGCAAAATTGGAGGGGTCACAATCTCAGATGTCAAGATACACTACAAAGCTCTAGTAAGCAAAACTGTATGATACTGGCACAAAAATACATACATAGATCAATAGAACAGAATAGAGCCCAGAAATAAACCCACAATTAAATGGTCAATTAATCTTTGACAAAAGAGACAAGAATATTCAGTAGAGAAAAGACAGTCTCTTCAACAATTTGTGTTGGGAAAACTGGACAGCTACATGCAAAGAATGAAACTGGGTCACTTTCTCACACCATACACAAAATAAACTCAAGATGGATTAAAAGCCTAAACGTGAGACCTGAAACCACAAAAATCCTAGAAGAGAACACAGACAGTAATTTCTTTGACATTGGCTATAGCAACATTTTTGGAAATAGGTCTTCTGAGGCAAGGGAAACAAAAGCAAAAATTAACTATTGGGGCTACATCAAAATAGAACACTAGCGATGGAAACAATCAAAACTAAAAGACAACATACTGAATGGGAGAAGATATTTGCAAATGATATATCTGATAAAGGTTTGGTATCCAAAATATACAAAGAACTTATACAAGTCAACACCCAAAAAAACCAAATAGTCCAATTAAAAATGGGCAGAAGACATGAACAGTATTTCTCCAAAGAGAAATACAGATGGCCCTCAGACACATGAAAAGATGCTCAACATCCCTCATCACCAGGGAAATGCAAATCAAAATCACCATGAGATATCACATCACACCTGTCAGAATGGCTAAAATTAAAAACAAAAGAAACAAGTATTGGTGAGGATGTGGAGAAAAGGAACCATCATGCACTGTTGGTGGGAATGTAAACTGGCATAGCTCCTGTGAAAAACAGTATGAAGGTTCCTCAGAAAATTAAAAATAGAATTACCTTATGATCTAGTAATTCTACTAGTAGGCATTTACCCAAAGAATATGAAAACACTAATTCAAAAAGAGATAAGAGATATGGATACACATCCATTATGTGTATTGCAGCATTATTTACAATAGCCAAACTGTGGAAGCAGCCCAAGTGTTTGATAGATGAATGGATAAAGACGATGTGATATATATGTAGAATGGAATATTACTCAGCCATAAAAAAGAATGAAATCTTGCCATTTGCAAGGATGTGGATGGATCTAGAGAGTATAATCCTAAGTGAAATAAGTCAGAGAAAGACAAATGCCATATGATTTCACTCACCTGTGGAATGTAAGAAACAAAACAAACGAACAAAGAAAAAAAAGAGACAAATAAAAAACAGACTCTTAACTCTAGAGAACAAACTGGTGGCTGCCAGAGGGAAGGTGGGTGGAGGGATGGGTGAACTAGGTGAAGGGGATTAAGAGTGCACTTATGGTGATGAGCATTAAGTCATGTATAGAATTGTTGAATGACTATATTATACACTTGAAACTAATATAACACTATATATTATATAGGAACAAAAACCAAAACAAAAGTAATAAAAGACATCCAATTGTTAAAGAAAAACCTGTCACTTTGGCAGATGTATTATATACAGAAAACCTTAAAGACTCCACCAAAAAACTGTTAGAACTCACCAAAGAATTTGATAAAATTGACATACAGAAATCTTTTGTGTTTCTATACACTAATATTAGGAAGAGAAATTAAGAAAGCAATCCCATTTACAACCGCATCAGAGAGAATAAAATATCCAGGAATAAATTTAATCAAGGAGGTGAAAGACTTGTACACTGAAAATTGTAACACTGATGAAAGAAATTGAAGGGGACACAAATAAATGGAAAGACGTACCATTGTTCATGGAAGAATTAATATTGTTAAAATGTCCCCATTACCCAAAGCAATCTAAAGACTCAATGCAACCCTATTCAAAATTCCAATGGCATTTTCACAGAAATAGAACAATCCTGACATTGGAATTGAATTACAAATGATCTGGAACAGTCAAAGCAACCTCGAGAAAGAAGAACAAAGCTGGAGGCATCATGGTCCCTGATTCCAAACTATATCACAAAGCTATAGTAATCCGAACAGTATGGTATTGGCAAAAAAACATACATAGATCAATGGAACAGAATAGAGAACCTAGAAATAAACCCACACATATATGGTCAATTAATTTACAACAAAGGAGGCACACATATAAAATGGGGACACAATAGTCTCTTCAATAAATGGTGTTGGGAAAACTGGACAGCCACACGCAAAACAAGGAAACTAGACCACTATCTTATGCCCTCCACTACTGCATGATCCAGAAATTCCACTTCTGGGTATCGATTCAAAGAAAATGAATACATTAATTTGGAAAGATTTAGGCACCTCTATGTTCACTGCAGCATTTATAATAGCCAAGATAATGGAAACAAGTGTCCATTGATGGATGAATGGATAAAGAAGATGTGGTACAATGCCCAGTGGAATTCTATTGGAATACAATGCAATACTATTTAGCCCTGCAATAGAATGAAATCTTGCCATTTGCGACAATCTGGATAGACCTTGACGGCTAAGATAGACCTGTGTGCTAAGCAAAATAAGTCAAAGACAAATACTGTAGGACTTTACTTCTATGTGGAATCTAAACAAACAAAAAACCAAGCTCATAGGTACAGAGAACAGATTGGTGGTTGCCTGAGGTGGGGTTTGGGGTAGGTGACACAGGTGAAGGGGATCAAAAGGAAAAACACTTCCAGTTATAAAATAGTTAAGTTATGGGGACGTCATGTGCGTGGTGACTATCGTTCATACTACTGTGTTGCATACTTGAAAGTTGCTCAGAGAGTAAATCTTGGAAGTTCTCATTACAGTAAGAAAAATTTGTAACTATGTATGGTGACAGATGTTAACTAGACTTATTGTGATCATTTTGCAATGTATGCAAATATCGGATCATTATGTTGTACACCTGAAACCAGTATAATGTTATAGGTCAATTATACCTCAATAAAAATATATTTTCTTCATAAAAACATTAAACATAAAAAATTTTTTAATTTTATTTATGAGAGAGAGAATAAGCAGAGGGAGAGGGAGAAGCAGGCTCCCCACTGAGCAGGGAGCCTGACTCGAGGCTCAATCCCAGGACCCTGAGATCATGACCTGAGCTGAAGGCAGATGACTGAGCCACCCAGGCACCCCATAAAATTATCATTTTATCCAGAAATTCCACTCCTAGTTATATACCCAAAGAATGGAAAGCAGGGATTCGAACAGGAACTTATATACTGATGTTTATGCGGTAGTATTCATAATGGCCAAAAGAAACAACCTAAGTGTCCAATAATGGGATTAAAAATGTGGTCTATACATATAATGGAATATTATTCAGGCTTAAAAAGGAGTGAAACTCTCAGACATGCTACAACATGGATTATACTTGCAAACATACCAAGTGAAATAAGCCCATAGAAAGGACAAGTATCGTATGATTCCACTGATAGGAAATCCCTGGGGTAGTCCACTTCACAGACACAGAGTAGCATGGTGGTGGCCAGGGGCTGGGGGGAAGGGGACATGGCAGTGAGTGCTTAATGAATATAGTTTTTGTTCCAGAAGGTGACAACGTTCTGGAACTGGGTCATGGTTGTGGTGAATGTACTCAGTGCCACGGAACTGTCAGCTTAAAAATGGATAAAAGGGGAAATTTTATTGTGTATCTTTTACTGCAATAAAAAAATACAAATGCTCGGAGTGCAGGCCCACAAACGGTGATTCAGTCGGACCTGAGCAAGCTCTTCAGGTGAATCTGCTGCATGACTAAGTTTGAGACCCACTAGTCTAGCTCTGGTTGTTGGCAGAAGGAGAGGGCAGGGGAGTGGTCTCTCTGAAGGCCTTCTAGAACTCTAGTGTGCATGCGCATCCTCTGGGGATTCTGCTAAACTGCAGATTCTGATCCAGTGGGTCTGGGGTGAGGCCTAAGAATATGCATTTCTGACAAGTTCCTGGGGATGCTGATGCTGTGGACCGTGGTTTGAGGATCAGTGGCCTCATCTGGGGTGGACAAAGGAGAGGTCTGGAAAGGGGCAGGCAAGTGTGTAGGATGATTGCTCCAGGTGCAGAGTTTAGCAGTGACTAAACGCGGAGCGAGCGGGTGGGGGTTTGGCTGACTTGGGAACTAGCTTTCGGGTTCGGTTTAGACAGGTGGGCTTGCAGTTTAGCTAAAGGACATACAGAAGTCAGAGATCAGCACACAAAACTGTGTGGATTCTCCACAAGTCTGTTCGAATTTCTGGACTGTGTGTTTTATAGTTAGGGGTCCAGCTTAGTGGACTGCAAGTTAAACTGGCTCGTTCACCTTTCATTCTCTGTTGCTTCTCCGAATCCATCTCATCCTGCCTGGTCCACGGCAGCCCCCAGAGTGGAGTCTGTCCGTCCGTCCATCCGTCCCTCCCTCCCTCTCACTGTCTCTCAGCAGAATGAAGTTCTCAGGCTCCCCAGTCCATCCAGCCCAGCGTATTGGCTCACCTCCCTGTCAGTCACTCACAGTTCCGCATGGACTGCCTTTGGACAGTAAGTCTATGCTCCCCCTGGTCCTGGCAGACAGCTCATCTGTCCTAGGGATGGACCTGAAACTCAGCCTCCGAGCAGAACACGGGGCAGTGTGGCTCTGGGGTTAAGGAATCAGACAGCCTTGGGCTTGGATCGGAGTTCACCTCTTCCTGCTCCTCTAACCTTGGGTGAGTTACTTAACTCCCTGGAGCTCCTAGTTTCCCCCTGGGCGGATGGAGCCTGTGACGCCTACCTCCCAAAGCTGCAGTGAGGCTACACGGGCCAATTCGAGGAAAGTGTTTGGCTCAATACCTGGCACATCACGTAGGGTGGGGCTCTGTAATGTATTGTCTCGATAGGGGTCCCCTCTGCAACCTCAGGCAGGTGGCTCCATTCTACTCTAGCCTCTGGGGATCTGTTCACTCCCTCATGCTGGTCCGAGTTGGGTCTGATTCGTGTTTCCCCAGTGTCCAGCGCAGGTGCGTGTGGGGGCACGGGAGTGGGGCTCTCAACCAAGTTCTAGGAAGAACGCCGGGGCTGGATCACAGTGCTTGCAGTTTGGGAGGTGACCTGCAGATGGCGCGCGCAGCCCTGGGAGGAGTCCTGTCCTCCCACAGATGGAATGTGGCTGGGCTGTCACCAGGCGTCTGGAATGCAGGCCCTTCTCACTATCCTCATTACCGCTGTTAGCCGGTTCTCCCAGCTGGATCCTTGGCTCAGGGGCTGAGATGGAGTTTCCCCTTGGGCCTAGCAGTCACCAAGGAGCACAAGGCCTCTGCCCTCTACCCTCTCACGGCACCCACCGCCTTACCGCGCACTGGAAACAGGGGCAGAGCTCCTCTGTATCCCGCACGCCCTGGGTGCTCGGGAGTGTGTGAGGAGTGAGTCGCTTTTTGGAAAGTGCTTCTATTAAAGGTCATGCATCCCAGGCAGGGTCTCCCTGCGGCTCAGAGGGATAGGGACAGCCCACCAGCATCCTGCACAAACCCCTCCCTCCCTCTCCAGCCCTCCGGCCCCCTTCCCAGTACCTCCTCTCAGCTCCGGAAGGACAGCAGGTCCCAGACTCACCTTCCTTCCAGATGCCCGATCCACAACCCAGCCTTGACTTGGGGCACTGAACCCCCTTTGTACTTCTTAGGCACACATTCTTTTCAGCCGGGGGTTCTGGCCGTGGTGGAGGGAGGAGGGAGACCGTGACCTGGGGTCCTTCCCTTGCCTCTGCGTATTCTAACCTTCACGTCCTTGGAGGCCCGGCCCACACACCCTCTCGTGCCTTTCATCAGATACGGCCCCTCCGCACACCTGCCTGTGTGCACGTTTCCTTGCACCTGGCAGCCTGATTGCCATCTCTTCCAAGAGCGGGCAAGGTACCTGGTGGGTCTGCTGGCCCGATTCTCTTTGGTGGAGCTCCATTTCCCTCCTCCATGAGCCCCTTTCACGTCTCCAACCTCTGACGACCTCACTCCTGCTCTTTGGCCTCCCCTCACGCTAACAGCCTAGAACTTCAGGATCTGGTCCGACCCCCAGGGTATATAGAATCTCTTCCTCCCCCTCCCACAACTTAAGGGCGCACGTGTGGTTTGCCTACATTTGCTTCCCTGGTACACTGCGTTCTCCTGGAGGAGAGAAGCCGGCAGACACCTGCCCTCCCTTGCCCCCGGACCAGGCTCCCCAGAGCTCTCCGCAAGGTTGCTTCAATTTTATAGATAACGAAACTGGCCCAGAGGGGTTCAGGAGCTTGCTCAAATTCACACAGCTGGCCCCCTTTAGGCCCCGGCACAGATCTGAGAACAGGTGCTCAAGGATGCACGTTGGCTAATTGAAAGCCTTTAAAAAAGTTTAACCTGCTGAGCTAAAGCCTGAACTTCTCAAAGTCTCTCCACGAGAGATGGACGGGCCGGTATAGGGGCCTTTCCTTCCTCCCTCCCTCCCCACTGGCCCTCGCCAGATGGGAAAAAAGCTACCACGTAGAAACATAACCTTTATTGCACACGGCGCTGGGTTTTTTTTCATAGAAAAAGGTATTAACACATAAGCATCTGCAAATTGAAGCAACTCCTGGTTTTCTTGGAACAGTAAAATCGCATGCAGTGTCTCTGAGTTGGGATTTTGGTCTTTGTCAAAACCACCTAGATTGAAGGGAGGGTGAGTGAGTCGGAAGGAAAAATTGCTGAGTCTTTGTGGCTCTGTCTCAAAGTAAGGTGAGAGAAATATATAGATATATAGCTTGTCGATGCGCTCCTATCTCCCTATATATGTATATATAGCTCTCCACGCGTATTTTGTGCGGTCGGGGTGGGGGTTGATTTGTACTGTCAAATTCTTTGTGCCCTGGCTTCATGGAGAAGAAAATAGTTTCATTTGTACAAAAGAGTTCTATGTACAAGCGTTCACAACTCGGGGGCTTTTCTTTTCGTTGTTGGTTGGTTTTTGTCAGTTTAATATAAATAATGCAGGAAAACAGCCAAGTTGGTGTGTGAGGGCCGGAGGTGCAGACAGGTCCGAGCGTAGGGCTGCTTTTCTCGCTGTGCCCCTACACCAGGGTATAGGATTTGGAGTAGGCCCCTGCCCCCTGCTTCTGAGACCTCCCTACCCCCGATGTGCTCATCTCGAGAAGTGAGTCCCTGGAGCCCCCCATTTTGGTGTGTGGGCCCCCGGCCCGCGGAGGCTCGGTGCTGGGGGCCGGAGGGGCAGCGCTGGGGGCAGCCGGGGGCTCGGCAGGGGTGGGGCCGGGAGCTGGCGGGGCCGTGCCGGCTGGGGGTGCTGGCATGGCCAGAGTCCTCTGAGGTAAAGTGGCTGTGGCGGCGGCAGCAGGGGCCCCTGGGTGCGGGAGGCCCAGGGGCTTGCTGGCAGGGTCCAAGGTCAGGTGGCGAGCCTGGGTGTGGTAGGTTCGAGCCAGGTTCCGGATGGAAGCCTCTCGGGGTGGGACCACCGGACAGGGCTCACGGCCATCCGCCTTTCGGAAGAAGGCCTCCGACTTGGCGTACAGCGGCAGGTTACAGTAGTCACCTGGAATCAGAAGCAGAAAATGCTGGCGGCAGAGGCCTCTGGGCACCCGCTTGCTCCCCCACCCCCTCCTCCCCAGTCTTGTCCCTGATCTGACCTAGGAGCCCCTCCACAGGCTCGGCAACGAAGCATCCAGAAGGGATCAGTTACTTGACCTCTCCGAGCCTGTTTCCTTATCTGGGAGAGGCAGCCCATCACACTTCCCGACGGGATTACTGGGAGCGGTGAGTGAGATAAAGTGAGGAAAGTGCGTCAACACGGTGGTTGGCACGTATAGTAGTTGCTCACTAAACCGATGGCTTCTCGCTGAATGGCCCCTACAGGCCGCTCAGCTTCAGCCCGTGGACAGCTCCATTCCGCTGCCGGACTTCCTGGGAGCGCGGGCTGTCAGAACGGTTTTCCTTACCCCGAGGAGGGAATGCTCGTCACTCCCCACATGGAGCCCCATTCTGCCTTCTGAGGACCCGCACAGCACGGGCCCCCGCCACCCCCACCGCCTTTCCCACGGCAGCTTGCCAGATGTCTGGAGGCAGCTACCTTTCCCCATCCCTCTCCTGTTTTCCAGGCGGAGCGTTCCTGATTTCTTAAGCCGCCTCCATATGACAGGCTCCCGGGACATCCATGTCCTGATCCCTCTGCTCTGTGAGCATCCTCACCTGTACGTGCCTCTAAGCTGTTGACCGTGCCGGGAACTTTCTTTACATGATCTCATTCAGTCCCCACAGACCCCTGGATAGCTTAATACCGGCCCACAGTTGGCAAGTGAGAAAACTGAGCTTCAGAGAGATTAAGTAATTTGCCCCAGTTCACCCAGGCAGAAGGGGCAGGGGCGTCATACAGGGCGGCTGATCTCCAAAGTCCTTGTACTTAGTTACCCTCGGCTCTTCTCTAGATGACCCCGAGCGCCCTGATTAGCATGGCCACTACGCGAGGCCAGTAGTGGGCCGACCAGACCCCGCATGGTCTGACATGGTACGGTGTGGTCCCAGTGTCTGCTGATGGACCCCCATCCCCACGCCCTCAGTGTTCCTACAGCTGTCCCACCAACCCTGAAGGGCATATGCTCTGGCCAGGCCCCTGGCGTCAGACAGCCCCCAGTCAGGCGAGGTCACTGCCCACCGTGAGGTTTGGCCCCCGTGGATCAATGTTGAATGGCATTGAGACCAGTGGCCATTGGGCGGCAGAGCCCCGAAAGGCTGTCTCTCCACACTGGCGCAGCCTCAGAGAGAAGGGAATGATCGCTACGTACCGAGGGCCTGCTGCGCGCCAGGCCCCTATAGCATTTCTGGTGCCAGCTACGACAGTGCGGAGTACATGCGGTCATTTGCATTTTACCACGGGAGAAAATGATGATCAGAGAGGCTAACTGACTTCCCAAGGCCACGGAGGTATTAAGAGGCTGCGCCAGGAATATGGACCCCGATCCGGACTCTCCCGGGTACTTGCTCTGCATTGCCCACACTGTCAAGGAGCCCTGCCAGGCTGGGGATGCCGGGGGAGGCAGGGGGAGGCAGGGGGGAGGCGGGCCGGGCACTCACTCTTGTTGGCCCGGTGCGGGATGGGCACTGCCACGTTCTTGCCTCGGTCGGCATCCTGGGGCTTGGGCGGGGAGGCGGTGAAGCGACAGATGCCGGGCTCCGAGGGCGTGCTCATGGACGTCATGCTGTCGGCGTTCTCGTTGGTGCCTGTGGTCATCTGGTCGGAGGAGCTGTCCGAGATGAAGCACTCGGTGATCTCGAACTTGGCATGCTGCAGCTGCTCCTCCAGCTTGGCGTGCTCATAGGCCCGGGCCAGCTCCTCATAGGTGGACGAGGCGCTCTCCGTGGACACCATGCTGTTCCGTCCTTTGTCTGGAGAGACAGAAGGCGCGGAGTGAAGAAGAAATGAGGGGGTCGTGGGGAGAAGGGGGTCTCGTTTATAAATGAGACCAGACTGAGCCATTCCCCTGCCCTTGAGCCTGGCAGTCCTCTCGGAAGACCCCACTCCCACCCTGGGAAGGCGGCTTTGGGGGCAGAAGCGGGGTCTTTGGCAAACAAAGCGTAGAACATCTTCCACTCTTGAAAACAAGACCCACCCCCTGGAGCCCTGGGCTCTTTCTCCAACGATCACATGTATTCTGACATCTTTCGGGAGAGCAGAAGGAAATCCTTGACTAAGCAGAGCTCAGCGAGGTCAGGTATGTTTGTGCCGGCCACACGGTAAGCCAGTGGCCAGCTGGAAGCAACACTGACCGGTGCCTTGGACCCCATGAGCTGGTGGGTGGAGGTTGGGACAGGGGATGCGGAGCTGCAGGAGAGAGAGCAGGACACAGGCCCGGCCCCAGGCTCACCTGTGTCCTGGGACAGGCTGGCACTGTAGCTGTCACTCTCCGTGACAGTGACCCCGTGCTGGGACCCCACAGTGCGCCAGTCAGAGGCGAGGGTGCGGGCAGGGGTGGAGGCCTGGCACTTGGTCAGAGTCCACTGGCTCGAGTACCGGTTCCGGGTGCTGTGGGCTGCCTTCACACTCTTCCTGGACACTGGGTCTGCACGGAGAAAGCCAGAGCTGGCACCCCCACGGAGGGCACTCAGCCTCGGGCTCCTGGCACGTACCCGAAGGGCAGTGGGGAGCAAGGGAGGGGGCAGAGGCAGCCGCAGAAGCACCCGGGGGATGCTGAGCATCCTGCCTTTCCTGACCGCACAGCTGGCCCCGCAGGGGAAGAGCAACGGTGGTGAGGCGTGGGGGCAGTGGGGGGCCTCCTGGTCCTCCCCCCCACCCCATCTTTCCCTTCAGCTTGGGGAGGAATGTCAGCCCCTCTCCTGCTGCCTCCTGTGCATTCACTCCCTACAGCCCTTGATGCGTTCTATCCTTATGTCCAGAGTCACAGTGCTAGAGGCAGAAGGCCCTTGGAGAGCAAGACCTCCCAACCCTCTCTCAAAATGTCTAGGTAAGGACATGGACGCCCAGAGCGATAAGGTTGGCAATATACCCAAGGTCACAGCTAGGAAGTCTTCAGTCAAGGTCTGGAGACTAACTCCAGTGCTCTTTCTGTTCTTCCATGCTGCTCTGAGCCTCCCCCGCACCCCCGCCCAATCTTTTTCCACCTGTGCCCCACGCTGTGCCCAGGTCACCCTGTTTGGGAGAAGGTCTGTCTCCCTGGGGACAAGGCATACTGGTGCCTGGCCGGATGTCAGACATGTCGATGAGGGGTCCCGTGCTCTGGATGAGGGCTGGGTGGTGCAAGGAGACACCAGTGCAGAAACTCTGTGGGTTGACAGCTTGGCTGAACTCAGCGTCCGTCACGGGGATGGTGGCTTTGTCATCTCCTGGGGGAAGGAGGACAATGAGTACGAGTCCTTCTCTTTGGGCTTCCCAAATTTCTTTTTGTCTTTATCCAATGTTGAGATGCAGGAAGGACGGAATAATTCTTTCCGTGAGACAGAGGCGGAAACTCAGCCCTCGAGAGAAGCTTCAGTGAGTTCCGAGTGGGGATGGGGCCGCTGCTAGAACCCTGGGCACTGCTGTGAGGGCTGGTGGCTGCCCTTGGTGGGCTGTGGCCTGGGGAAGACGGGGACAGAGAGCTTGTGGCCCCTGTCACTCACCCAGCTGCTTGATGCCCTCCTTGTCCTCGATGAGCAGCTGGACTCTGGGGATGTCAATGTGTAGCCTCGGGCCCTGGGGTGGCCCCTTCACAGGGGTGTCAAAACTTCGGTTGTTCTTGCTGTGGGGAGAAGGGCCAGAGGTGGGTGGCTCAGCAGCCACAAGGGGCTGGGGGGGGAGGGTTTTGCAGGACAGTGGGGTCTTAGAAGCCTGTCCTCTGCAGGGGAGGAAACAGCGATGTGGCACCTACCTTATCAACATTTCTGCCAGACTCTTTGCATCTGCAAAACAGTAGAGAGAGGGACTGGGTGAGAATGGAGTCTGAGAGGGATGGAAACTGGAAGAGGCATGGGGAACAAGGTGGGAGAACTCCCTAAACTGGGACCAGGGCTGGTCTCTTGGGGAGAAGAGGGAGAAATGAAAGGACCTCTAAGATAGTCTAACATAGGATAAGGTCTGACGGCTCCTGATGCAAGATTTGGCTCAGGTCTGTTTTCCTTTCCTCAGATTTTTATCTAATAGGGAGGTCCTTCCCAGAGGAGAGGGTATATAAAGTGCTCCATCTGTTTCCTGAATTGGCTCTAATTAAACAAGACAACAGAGCATGGGTACCAGTGGAGGGTCTATCCTCAGTTATCTGCTGGGAAGAAAAGAGAGTGGAGGATGATGTAGAGGTGGTCAATGGGCATCCCCAGATGACTATCAACCAAGACGCTTTATTTCTTCCTCTTGGGCACCTGTCCCCAAAAAGTCCATGGATGAATTTGGGGGTCCCTGCTTTGTCTCCAGAGGGGCCTTGAATAGGATCAGGATCTCAGGTTTGGAATCGACAAAGAGAGAGAGAGAGAGAGAGAGAGAGGGAAGCAAAGGACCTAGATAATCCATTAGACCTCTGATGAGAATGAGAATCATGAGAATGATCTGTCAGAATGAATCCAGCTGCACTGGGTATTTACCCCAAAGATACAAATGTAGGGATCTGAAGGGGTACATGCACCCCGATGTTTATAGCAGCAATGTCCACAACAGCCAAACTGTGGAAAGAGCCAAGATGTCCATCGACAGATGAATGGATAAAGAAGATGTGGTATATATATACAATGGAATATTATGCAGCCATCAAAAGGAATGAGATCTTGCCATTTGCAACGACGTGGATGGAACTGGAGGGTGTTATGCTGAGCGAAGTAAGTCAATCAGAGAAAGACATGTATCATATGACCTCACTGATATGAGGAATTCTTAATCTCAGGAAACAAACTGAGGGTTGCTGGAGTGGTGGGGGGTGGGAGGGATGGGGTGGCTGGGTGATAGACATTGGGGAGGGTATGTGCTATGGTGAGTGCTGTGAATTGTTCAAGACTGTTGAATCACAGATCTGTACCTCTGAAACAAATAATGCAATATATGTTAAGAAAAAAAAAAAAGAAGATAGCAGGAGGGGAAGAATGAAGGTGGGGAAATCGGAGGGGGAGATGAACCATGAGAGACGATGGACTCTGAAAAACAAACTGAGGGTTCTAGAGGGGAGGGGAGTGGGAGGATGGGATAGCCTGGAGATGGGTATTAAAGAGGGCACGTTCTGCATGGAGCACTGGGTGTTATGCACAAACAATGAATCATGGAACACTACATCTAAAACTAATGATGTAATGTATGGTGATTAACATAACAATAAAAAATTAAAAAAAAAGAATGAATCTAGCTGCATGTATGTATCCAACCATCGACTCACCCACTCATCCATCCATCCATCATTGATCCATTTACCTATCAATCTATTCATTTCTCCACCCACCCATCCAGTCTTTCATCCATCATCCACCCATTCAACTATCCATCCATCCATCCATCCATCCATCCATCCATCCATCCATCCATCCAATTATTGATTCATCTATTCAACCATTCATTCAACCACCTGTCCATATGTCCATAAAACCATACAACCATATGTTCATCTTATTATCCATCCATCCATCCATCCTTCCATCCATCCATCCAAGCATCTATTCAACTATCCACCCATCTACCCATTCATACAATCATCTATTATCCATTCATTCAAATATGCATGCATCCATCCACCTACCCATTGATCCAACCATTAATCCATTCAACCATCAATCCATCCATCCACCACTCCTCCATCTATCTATCCATCCAACCACCTATCCATCAAACCTTTCATTTAACCATCCATCCATCCATCTGTCTTTCTATACATCTTTCCATCCAACCGTACCATTAATCATACAACCACCCATCCAATCATCCATCCACCCACCCACCCAACTCCTAAACACCCTAGGCAGTGTTAGTAATTTCCTATTCTGTGCTACTATTGTGCCCTGACTTCTCACATTTAACTGTGAATTCTATGAGGACTAGACTATGTTCCATAAGACTATGGACTGTTCCTTCTTCATTCATCTTTCTATCTCCAATGTCTGGCAGTATCTACATACAGCAGATATTCAGTAAATGTTTTCCACATGAGTGAATGAACATCTGTTAAGTAACTACTAGGTGCCAGACACTGTACCAGTCCCTGGGAAAATCAAGGTAAAGCAGACCCATTCATGCCAGTCTATGGTATCATAGATTGGAACAAGGATGATATTCAAAATATTTAACATCTGACATGTCATAGAAGCCACACGGTCAAAACTGAGCAAGGTCTTAGCGACCACTTGTAGGTCTATGCTTTAGTGGCCAGATTCTAGAAGAATCTCAGGGACCCTGTGAGAGAGAAGGAGCATCCAGGGTGGAAGGGAGCAACATCTACTTATCAACTAACATGGAAATGTTTAACTATTTTAACCAGTATGGCTTTACCAGTGTATACCTCTAAAATTCAGCCCTGGTTATGTCAGGTGTCTTGGGGGCACAGAGGAAGAAGCAGTATGAGCTAAAGTTTCAGAAGGCTGGAGTAGCAGCTCTCCCTTCAGTGGGACACAGGCACTTTCTCTTGTCCAGATGGTGCCCATGAGCCAATGAAAGGTGGCCCACGTGGCTGAGGGTCAACACTCCCTCCCGGGAAGCCCGTAGGAAACTTGCCTACCTCGGAGACGCTTCAGCCGCTTCTCCTTCCTCTTCTTGCGAACGATGAAGAGCAGTGCCACCCCTAGAGTGGCCAGGATGACGGGGCAGCCGATGGTGAACAGCTTCTTCACATCATCCCCCTCCCCTTGAGCAGACTTGATAGGAGGGATGGTACCTGATGGGGTGAAGAAGGGAGTCAGATGTCCCTTATGAGTAGGGTCTGGGCAGAGTCCCCCTTTGAACCTCTCTTGCTGCCCTTGCTCTCATTCTGACTTCCACTTCCTGGCACAGAGCCCCAACCCTCTCCCTCTACTCCTCCAAATTCTGGTCACATCAGGACAGCCATGAAGAGTCGTGCAGTTTTTACACTGCATTATGATACTGATGACTTCGCGAGCCTATTTTAGAATTATCCTGAAGTCTCTCAGAGATAGTCTCCTGCCTGTTGGAGTTCAGTGTTCATTTCTAGAGGGTGGACCAATGAGCTTAGATTCCGCCATCCAGCTTATAAAGTGGGAGGGGTAGTGAGAATCACAGAGAGAAGTCAGAGCAATGGCATCCCGGGGTCTCGTCCCCACATGGGGACAAAGCCACTCCACGCCCTGCATTTTCTGCCTGCTCCCTCGCCCATGGGTGAGATCCGCTAACCTTGGGTGCCTGCACGGAGGCAGTAAGTTCTGCTGACATAGCCCTCTGCAAAGCCCGATCTGTGCCTGTTTCAAAGCCTCGCAGAAGAGCCATCTCCTTCATGAAGCCTTCCTTGTTTGAGGCCAACTCCATCTGATACCACTTTTACTCTGTTTCCTTAACACATAGGTAGACTGACTTTACCTTGTGACAACTGGTCTCTATGAATTCAGCCTTCAATATGCCTTCAGTGTATGTGCACACACACGTGTGTGTACACACGTGCATGTGTGTATGTGAGTGTGTGCATGTGTATGAAGTGCCCCGTGTGGCAGACACCAGTGAGTGCTCACCAAATATCCGTGTGTTCATCTACCCCTCCCAGACTTCCTGGCAATTAGATTAGAGCCACGGAACTAGTTCTGGACGACAGAATGGGAAGAGAAGTGATGAGCCTCACCTCCTGGCCCAGGCAGTTAAGACTGGGGTGACTTTTCTATCTCTCTCTTCTTGGCGACCTTGGAGGCTACACATTCAAGATGGCATAGTTAAAAAATGGTGAGCAGCCAACCCTCACAAGATGTCATGAGAGCAAGAAGCAAATCTTTTTGGGTTAAGCCCTGCAGCGTTCAGTGTTTATGTGTTCCTGTAGCCCAGGCTATCCCAGCCTGGCTAATGGACCCTTTTAGCAGAGGAGCCTCGGGGGGCGGGGCCTCGGGGGCGATGGGGCCTCGGGGGGCGGGGCCTCAGGGGGCGGGGCCTCAGGGGCAGGGCCTCAGCTATCGCTCTGCCTTATAGTCTCCATATCTCTGAAGCAGCCGAGAGCAAGGATTGCACCTTCAAAAGACCCTCTAACTTAGTGCGATGGGTTTGCTTGGCTATCAGTCTGTATCGGCCACTGGGGCACCTGCCCATCTGCCTGCCCCCTGCCACTCTGCTTCTCCCTTTGCTTGCTCCTTCCCTGTCTCCAGCCTTTTCCTCCATGGTAGTCCTGTCTATTTTTTGATTTGTCTGTCCTCTCTTTATGCGTCCGCCTCTCTGCCAGCTTCCCTGGGGACACCTCGCTGCGGCCCCCAGGCCACCCCTCCCGCCCCTCCTGCCCTCTCCGACTCACTGCCGTCGTAGTCCAGGGTGGCGAACTGGGCAGTCTCGTTGCCGCAGCCGGCGCTGTTGCAAGCCCGCATGCGCAGCTCGTACCACGTGGCCTCGCGCAGCTCGGTCAGAAACACCTCCCCGGAGCTGTTGGCCCGCAGCCCCTGCCAGGCCCAGGTGCCCTTGGGCCGGTACTCCAGCACGATGGCTGAGATCGGGCAGCCCCCGTTGTTCCAGCCCTGCAGGTTAAGCCGAGCATGCGTGGAGTTGATGTGGGTGAACAGGTGCTGGTCTTTGCTGAAGGAGGGCTCTGGGGGGCCACAGGGAGAGAGCGAGGTTAGAGACTGAGCGGAGGAGGGTTCATTCATCTGCGCTGGGAGGGAGTCCCCTGGGCCAGCCCGGGCTGCAGTGGCTCCGGGAAGCCGCGGTGGGCACAGATGGGAGTAGGGATGCCCCAGGGGACAGAGGAGGAGGGAGAAGAGGGAAGGACGTGGAGAGAAGGCCTCAGCAGGGCAAGAGATATGGGAAGAAGGAAGAGGCTGCCACCATCTGCTACCGGGGGGGTGGGGCCTGTTTCTCCTACTGTGGTTGGTCAGCGTGCTATCTATAGTGATGGGAATTAGGCTCTCCCCTCAGTCTCGGCTCCCCTGCGCCCTCCTTCCCCAGCCCAGCCACCTTCCATCCCCATATCCTGGGCCCATCTCTCCCGAACTGGGTCATCGTCAGGCCTCACCCCGCCCGTGGGTCTTGGCCTCGATGATCTCGCTGATGCGCCCGGAGCCCACGCTGTTCTTGGCTGCCAGTTTCACCTTGTACCACGTGCCACATTTGAGGCTGTCCAGCTTGAAGGACCGCTCGCCTGAGCTGATGAACACGTCCTTCCATTCCTCGCTGTTGTCTACCGAGTACTGCAGCACGAAGCCTGCCCGGGAGGTTTGCCTGGCTCAGGGCGGGCAGGGCAGGCAGGGCGGGGCCTGGGACACCCCAACAGGTGGCGTGGGGCTGGGGTCCCCGCAGGGGCAGAGTGGGGCCTTTGGTGATGGGGGGTGGGGCAGAGGCAGATCGGACACAAAGCTGCAAGGAGTTTTCCTGCTCTCTCTTTAGTAGCCAAGGTGGAGAGGGGAGCAGAAAACAGAGCCTTGAGGCTTAAAAGGGATAGTATTTAGAGCCTGCTACTCCCAGTGCGGTCCCTGACAGTAGGATTACATCACCTGGGAGCTTGTCAGATCCCACCCCAGACCTCAGGAATCAGAATCTGCCTTCTTTAAGATCCCCTGCTGATTCATGTGCATATTCATGTTTGAGAAGAACTATCTAGTACATTTGTCTACTGTTACAAATTTGGAAACTGAGGCCGAGAGAAGAAAACAGATTTCTTCAGGTTTGCATAGCTCACCAGCCGCAACTGGGGTGGGCCTTCTAAAACCCAGATACTGAAGCCAGTAACTGTCTGTGGCACTTGGGTAACTTCCTTGTGGTCCGAATTGCCCCTCACTCATCACTTCTGGGGCACTATGGGGACAGGTGGTGGGAGTGGGTAAGGCCCTTGCCCGGCTACTGGGTCCAGAATTTCTTCCCCTCTTTCCCCCTCCTCATCCAGACCCCTCTCACCTCGGATGGAGCTGCCCCCATTGTCACCTGGAATCCAGGTCAGGGTGATGGACGAAGCGGAGGTTTTAGAGACAGTGAGGCGGGGCTGGTCCGGGGGAACTGTGAGGGGAAAGCCACCAGGCCTCACCACAAAGGGTTAACACCCGATAATGGGAGCATGGGCTATCCCAGCTGCAGCTGAGGGCCCAGGCCTGGCCTTCCCCGCCCTTCCCCGCCCTCTTGGTGCTTCCCCAGCTCCTGCTCATTCTCCCCATCCCTCCTGCCTCCTCGTCCACGTGGCACCTCTGTTCCACAAAGGGTCTGTCCCCCAGGTGGCTGGGGAGGCTGGGGAGGCCCCTGTCTTCTGGGGCCTTACCTTGCACCAGAAGGTTGACGATGATGGTGTCGAAGCCCCCAGTGTTGGTGGCTGTGCAGGTGTAGTAACCCGAGTCCTCAGCCTTCACAGCACGCAGCAGCAGCGTGCCATTGGTGTGGATGAGCCGGTGCCCATCCATGGACACGGGGATGGCTGAGTCTTCACTGCACGGGTTGGGGGGCAGAGACAGGTTATGGTAAGCACCTGGGGGCTCCCCCAGGACTGCAGGCAAACAGGGCTGGGAGTAGGAGGAGGCTGGCTAGGGGGCCTGGGACTATTGGGGTTTTACCTAGCACTTCCTGGGGGATGTCGGTCCCCCTGGCCTCTTCAAGCACCCAGGGAAGGGAGATCTTTGGCAGCAAACAGAGGGGAGCCAGGGAGGCCAGGCCTGCATGGGAGAGCAGGAGCCATGTGCCCGGCAGGGCTTCTGGTCAGCTGGAAGGGAGGGGCGCCTGATTCTTTTCTTCATGGCTCTTCTACTACACCCATCTTTGGGGTCCCCCATCCCTCTGGGGTCCCTCGCACACCTGTCCTTGGTCCACTTCACAGCAGGGGCTGGATCTCCCACCGAATTGCAAGGCAGTCGGACATCTTTCATCCAGGGGGTTGTCACGGTGCCTCCAAACGAGATGATCTTTGCTGGGGCTGCAGGGAAGAGAGCATGAGGGCCACCCCACCTCTACCCTCAACACTGTACTGGCCTGCCTTTCCTGGGGCTCTCCAAATTTACAATTCAAGTCCCCCATCTCCTACCTGACCTCCACCTTGGACTTGGGGCAGGGGTGGGTGCAGACACTTTCAGATGGGAGACACTGATTCAACAAACATTGATCAAATACCTGTTATGGAACAGGTATCAGAGGAGGCTCTGAGGATTCACAAAATGAACAATATCTGTTCCCTGTCCTCAAGTTGCTCATCATCCAAAAGGGAGACAGATACTTAAAAAGTATCATGACAGGTGAAAATAGTATGGTAGGGGTAGGTACACGTCCCCGTGGGAGCACAGAGAAGGAGGAATGACTCTGCCTGTTCAGTGGTGGGGGAGGTGATGGCAGGGGAGGCTTCTGGAATTAGAAACTTTGACTTGAATCTTTTTTTTAAAGTAGACTCCACACCCAGCATGGGGCACAATGCGGGCCTTGAGCTCACGACCAACCCTGAGATCAAGACCTGAGCTGAAATCAAGAGTCGGATGCTCAACCGACTGAGCCACCTAGATGCCCCTGAATCTTGAAGGCTAAAAAGGAATTCACCGTGCAGGGAAGGAAAGGCATAGCGGGAAGAGGTGACAGCACTGAATAGAGGCCTGGAGGCCTGAAACACACAGGAAGTGTGAGGGTCTGCAAATGCTCTGGGGCAACCAAAGCCCAGGGTGAATGAAGGGGGACGGGTGGTGAGCAAGAGCAGAAGCATGGAGGGCTCCGTTGGCAGAACAAGGAGGATGGACTTCCCCTTGAGGTCACGAGGAGCCACCGGAGGCTTACAAGTAGTGACAGTTCACAGTAGAGTTGTGGAGAAAGCCCTGGCAGCCGGCAGAGGATGGTTTGCTGGAGGCCCCACAGATCAGCAGCAAGATGGCAGCCAGAGAACAGGCCGGAAGTGACGTATGGCAGTGCGGAGGCGGCTGGGGGCTCAGGGAGGAACCGCCAGGACTTGGGGTCTGACTGGCTTTGAGGAAGAGATAGAGGGGGTGTGAGGATGACTGCATGATGCTGGCTGGGTGGTGGTGCCCTCACAGAGACAAGGCACACAGGAGGAGCGGGGGAGGGGGGAAGGAAGAAGGGGAGGAGGGGGAGGAGCGGGGTAGGCAGGAGACACCGGAATACTTAGCCTCACACTGACCCTGAGGTCACCCACATGGGGTAGCTAGAAAGCAGTCGGATGATATACATGTTCTGGAGCATGAGAGAAGTGGCTGGGCCGCAGATGCTGACGTGGGAGCCAGCCGCCCAGTGACTGAGGTCGCCAGGAGCAGGAATGTAGATGGACAGAGAGGTGGCAGCACAGACAGGCGCGGTGGAGACAGGAACGTCCCCAGGGGTGATGGGAGCACACTCAGAGCACCGGGATGCACAAGCCTCACCGTGAAAAGCAAGGCAGACAAAGATGTCCAGGGTACTTTGGGAAGGTGACCCTCCCAGGTGCCTCACAGATCTCTGGGCTGAGTTACAGGTGTTCAGTCAACCAAGCGACCAAGCACTCAAGAGTTCCAGACCTGGTCCCTCCATGTGGCTGGGGTTAGTTCCCTGAATCTCTTGGTGTCTCGGGGTGTGTGTGCGTGCGTGAGTGTGTGGGTGTGTGTGTGTGTGAGTGGGGTGGGGGGCAGGGAACAGCAGTGCTCCCCCCACCCCCGGGCTATGGTAAGGACAGAAGGAGCAGCTGTGGAGACGTGCTCCGGGAGGTACAAAGCCCTCTGGGGATGTGTCCTGTGGGCCGCCCACAGGGGAAGGGGCCGGCCTTCCGCCAGGACACCCAGGCCCTCCCACGCTGTCTCTGGGCCAGCGCCAGCTACCCTGGGCGCATGGTAGGTTCTAGGCCCTTCTCTCTGGAAAGGAAGAGCCCAGGAGAAGGGGTTGGTGGCACCTGGGGGAGGAGGGATTGGGGATGTTAGAAATGCTGAAGGGGGCGGGAAGAGCCCGACTTGGGGCCAGAAGAGCTCGCACATCACTCTCCATGCTGTTTGCAGGCCGTGCAGACCCCGCCTGGGTGCATAACTGGAAAACGGAGTAACACGGGCAGGGCAGGGGAGCCCCGCTGCGGGCCCTCCATCGAGCGCTAGCGGACTCTGAGCCTGTGGCAGGGGAGGGCTGATGCCTCTTGTGTGCCCAGCAAAGGAAGCTTGACGCCCCCAGAAGGTGGCTGGGCTGAGGCAGCCTCAGCCTGGTCCTTGGGCCCCAGGGCTCAAGAGTCAGGTGGCTGTGGGAGGAGGCAGGCCTGGGAAGAAGGGGGCCTTCCCGTGGAGGCTGGGAGTCAAGGTAGAGGACACGGAGCTCCCGGCTGGTGGCGGCAAGCTGCCATGCCCTGTGGTTGGCCCCGTGGTTGGCGCAGAGGGCAGACGAGGAGCTGTGCACGGCTGCCTCTTAGGTGTGGGGTCGGGGCCTGAGCACTGTCATTCCCTGTAAAGTGGGGGTGCGTATGCCCCCGTGGCACCCCTCTGCTCAGGCCAGGGATTCGGTGGGGCATTCCCTAAGAACACACACACTCTTATTCACCCGGTGTGCAGCATCTAGCCCAGAGCCGCCTCCTAGCTGCGCCCTCTGTGAATGTCTGTTGATCGAATGAATCAGCAGTCGGGCACCCCCTCTGCCCGAGGTGTCCAGCCTTTGAAACGGGGCAGTGGGGGAGATCCCTTTGTGGCTCTCTGCTCCGTGGAAGCAGTGTCCCCTGCCGCCACCCCCTCTGGAGATGCTGAGCCTTGGGACAAAGGCTCTGCTGTGGGCTGGGAGTGGGGCTAATGCCCCTTTGTTCAACCTCGGAGTGGAGTTTGGCATGGGGGACCGGGGTGCTCCGTGCCATCCGCCCCTGGGTAACTGTGCTGCCTGGAGCCTGTTGTGAGGCTTTCTGGGAGTCAGGGGGCAGCAGAGGCCCAGTCTTGGCGGATACAGGAGGGAGGCGGGGGGCCAGCCAGCTCCTCACAGCCAGGTCACGGAGAGGGGGGAGGGAGACAGCCCCTCCTCGGGGAGAACCAGCATTCTGGAAGGGGGCTTCTGGCGGCTTCTCCCGCTCGGGCCCGGGCTGCTTACCCTTGCCTGCAGGCTCAATGGTGACCTTCTCGCTGCTGTTGCCCCGGCCCGCAGAGGTGACGGCAGCCACCCACAGCAAGTACTGCTGCCCGCGGTTCAGGTGGGCGATCCGGTAGAAGAGCTGCTCCGGACTCGTCTCGTACTCGCTGGGAGCCTGCCGGACAGAGGCAGAGGAGTGCTAAGAACCCAGCTTCTGGGCCTCCAGCCTCCAACCCCAGCCTTCCTCGGGGACCTGGGCTCAGAGGAGGGGGTAGCCCAGTCGGGGGGGGGGCCAGGGGGGATGGGAAGAGAAGGTCGGATCCTGCCTCATTTGCCCTTTCTGGTTTAGGAGCAACAGCGAGCAGACTTTGTACTGGGCTTGGCTCCGGGTCTCATGGGCCTGCTCTGGGGTGTTGCTGGGCCAGCCTCAGTTTACCTCTTTGACCGATCCAGACGCTGGCAATTGCAGCTCCAGGCCAGGGAATGTGAGTGTGTCGGGTGAGTGATGGAGGGAGTCAGGAGAAGGGAGAGCGGAGGAAGGAGGGTCCCAGGAAGACCCCGAGGAAAGGGAGTCTCTGGGAAGAAGCTAAATTACCGCATTTGCCTTATTAGGGTTGTAGACAGTCTCCCCCAGCCTGTACCAGCTCTGCTGTCTAATTACCACTCCTTCCTTCTGCGGGAGCAAACCGTCCGGGGGAGGGAGGGGTGGGAGAGGGAGCTCTGAAAGCTTCCCTGGGCAACACTTTATTAACGATTATTAGTGGTATAGATCACCTTATATATCTGTAGGTTATATAAATCTATAAATTTTTTTTTAACCAAATGACAGTTTTGACAAGTTGCCAACAAAACAATATCGGATCCCAGTGGTTTTACCAGTTGCTTTGATGAAAAGATTATGTTGCCTTGGAAACCAGAGGCTCAGATATTGAAATGAATTTGAGAAGGAGCTTTTGATAAGCGCTAGTTTGCAGACCTCCTGTCAGCCCCTTCCCTGGTCCAGGCGGGATGGGGCGGACTTTCATTTTATTTTATTTTTTGGTCAGCCGCGGGGAAGGGAAAGGAGGACAGCACTAGGGCCTCTTTGAAATCAGGGCAGAAGTCTAGGGAGGGGAGCAGCCCCCTGGAACAGATGGGGGGCCCTGAGGCCAGAGGGAGCTAATAATTAGTTATCTCTGCAGTCATGGGATCTTGCACACACATGCTCACGTGCACACACTCACATGCACATGGACATGGAGACGCATTCATGCACATGCTGAGGGACAGACTTGCAGACAGATACAGGGTCACAGAGGGCCATTCTCTGTGCCCCGTGGGAGGGCTGAGGGGCCCAATGACTTCTCACAGGAGAAAACATCCTTTCTGGCCCCAGGCTGTCTGTAGGCAAATGTCAGGGAGGAGACACGGGCATCCCTTCAATACACACACAGCTCCCTGGCCAACTCCTCCTCCTGCCTCCCTCATGGAGACTTGGCCTTGACCCCAGAAGGTCCCTGCTGCGGACAGGTGCAGAACCACCCTGAGCCCTGTCGTTGGGAGGTCTTTTCAGGCCCCAGCACCCAGGAGACTGTGTGTATCTGTAGTTCCTACAGGTGCATGAGGTAGGCGGGTATAGGGGCTTCAACACCCACTTGCCCCTTCTTACTAAGGGCCTGTCCCATAGGTCACACACCTTTCTTTCTCAAGGATCCTGGGACCTCAGTTTTCTTTCCCGTGAACTAAGAAAGCAACACAGCTCTGCCTACCCTGTGTGGTTACAGAGAGGCACAAAGGAGGCAAGGGGTGGGTGAGTCCTTTGTAAACTGGGGCATGTTCGTCTCCTGGCTCTTTTGTCGGTGAGGATTGAGGTGTGTATGTGCATGCGAGGACAAGAGTTGAGGGGACCCGCTTGTGTGTCCGTGTGTATCGAGTGGACATTTGTGTCTGCCCAGGGTAGGAGAGGCTCGGCTTCCCACCGAAGGTGTTAGCATCACATCCAGATCCCGAGGTCTTCCCTTTAACCTGGACTCCCCAAGAAGCTCCTGAAATCATTTTTAAAAACACATAACCATACTCCCAAATAAAGTCCCTGTGGATCAAAGGTTAAAAAGAAAAAGGCAAAACTATGACAATAGAAATATGATTAGAAAGACATTTCTAATCATAAAAATGAAGGCAAAAATCATAAATAGAAATGATTCATAAATTTGAATTCTATAAAAACAAAACCTATGGCACACCAAAAATAGTACCAAAAGGCAAGCAGCGAACTGGCAAATAACTGCAACCAATATGATTAAAAAATGGTTATTCTCCTTATATGTAAAGAGCACTGACAGACCTGTAAGAAAAAACCACGAACAGCCCAAATGAAAAATGGACGAAGGATATGAATTGACAATTACCCAAAGATGAAAAAAAAAAAAAAAACAAACCCCAGCCAATATACATATAACAATAATCAACCTAATTAGTAATCAAAGGAATATACCTAAAATAGGACACCTTTATTCAAATCCAACTGGCAAAAATGAAACATGTATAATACCTTGGATTAGCATGGGCATGTGAAACAAGAATGTACTTATAATGCTGCTGGAAGCATGACTGGGTTCCAGCTTTCTGAGGGATAATTTACAAACATGTATGCATATCTTAAGAATACCCATACTCTTTGTGCCTCAGGAATTCCTATGGAAATTTACCCTAAGAAAATAATAAAACATGGGCATAAAGACTTTTATGAGGGATGTTCAATGAAGGATTATTTATAATGTTGAACACTTGAAAATAGATTAAATATAGAATGAGGGTACTGGTTAAATGGATTATATACATACAGGCATTCACCATCATGTTTGAAAAGAGTATTTGATGGGGTGGGGAAGTGCCTACATATATTACTTGAAAAACACAGATTATATGACATTATGTGAAATTTCATTTTCATTTTATTAACGCCCCCCCATAATATATGTACAGATCAAAGACTGGAAGGCTATATACCAAAACATTGCCAGTGTTTATCTCTAGGGAATGAGTATAAGTAATTTTTGCTTTCTTCTCTATTCCTTTATATTTTATGGAATTTCTGAGAATAAAGTGGCAATATTTTGATAATCTGAGAAAAACAACAAATGTATGGCAATGTTTGGTAAAATTTCTGAAGGGACTCAATGCAGCCCTGGCAGCCCCCGGGGCATCACTCCTGGGAGCCTACACCAGATGCAGTTTCCTTCTAGCCTGAGGATTCTACACACGCATGTTCATACACTCGAGTACGTATGCACACATTAAGACTCATGTGCATTGCCTCTGACCTCATACTCAAATCCACGGTTTTGTACCGTCATATACGTGCATGTGTCCTCACCCCCAGCACTCACTCCTAGAGCTCTTCCATAAGTGAATTTGTAATGCAGTTGTTTGGAATTTGGAATATATTCGTGCAAAGCGATAGTATCACACAGTCGCATGTGGTGGTCAGCTCCCTGGGTCCCTCACTGAGGCAGTCCCTACCCCACAAGGTGGCTGGCCCCTGGTGGGACACTGTCCCATGGGGACTCTCCCCAGGAGAGAGGACATGGCCCGGGGTCTCCAGCAGGGGCTGGGCACCAGGAGCCCTGTTCTGGGGCCTGGGAGAGAGGTCCCCAGCCAGCTGACTGGGGGCTCCTAAGCCTGAGTTAATGAGGATGCAGCGCTCCTTTGAAAGGCTTCATTGGCAGGGGAGGAGATGACTGCACAAAGCCAAGCTCGGGAATGAGTACCCTCTCCCATCAATTTACCAAGGGAAACTTGCCCGATGTCTAAGGCTTTACAATTGCCAGGCTGCTGGTAATTCATTCATCAAACATGTATTTAGTGACAGTGATGTTTCAGGCACAGTGTTGGGCAGCTGGGGACCCAGAGATGAAAAGACGCTGCCCCTGTCCTCGAGGGGCCCCACGGCCCAGTGCAGGACAGAGAAGTGAATAGCTAGCTGCCATGTGATGCAGTCAGCGTATTGGACAGAGGATGAAGGGCATGCCACGGCAGGGGTCAGCCTAGGCGGAGGTGGGAGCTGTGAACAGGCCCAGCAGGTGTCCAGAACGGTGGGGAACTTAGAATGCACGTGTGTGTGCGCACGCGCGCAGGATCGGGGGACGGGGAAAGGGGCAGACAGCATGGCTAAAACGCTGATTGGAAAACTGGCACAACCACCCAACGATGGCAGCGCATTCTCACGTGCAGACCCCATGGCTCGGTGGTTCCTCTCACGAGTACACACTCAGCAAGCACGCATGCACGCGAGCACCAGGAGACACGTGCGAAGACGCACACAGCAGCACCGTATGTAACAGCTCCAAGCTGAAATCCACCCAAATGCCTATCCACGGGCAGCAAACCGGATAAAACAATTCTATATACACACGCGGCTGAAACCCGTACAGAAGTGACAGTGAATGATCTATAACCACGCACAACAGTACGGATGAAATCCACAAATTCAGAACAATGTTGAGTAAAAGAAGCCAGATAAACGGTACGACTTGGCTTATATAACCTGTGAAAAGAGGCGACACTACTCTGAAGTCAGGATGGTTGTCATCCTGGCTGGGGAGGGGTAGGGCGGTGACCGGAAGAAGCACGAGGAGGTCCTCTGGGGGGTTGTAATGTTGTGTTCCCTGCTCTGGGTCTGCTTGCCCCGGGTGCTGTGAAAATTCACGGAGCTGTATGCTCACTTCTCTGCATAGTGTCTGTGAGGATGGAGGGGAGGACACAGAGTCCCTGCAAAGATATTTCTGGGCTTTCCCTCTGGTGATAGAACTCTGGCCTCCCTGGCGCGGTGCCGGGCCACCTACGGCTCAGAGGGTAATTCAGAAAGACCACAGGAAAGCCGAGTGGAGGAGGACATGGCACAGTTACCGAGCAATTTCAGGGCAGCGTTCCCGGCCGCCAGGAGCTCATCTGCAGATGCTCGGGCTGCCGCCCATCACGAGCTACTTGTGGAGGGGGAAGCTGGCCTCCTCCTGCTCCTTGCTCCCCGCCTGAGGTGTCCTGAGCACATCTCTGGGATAGTACTCCCAGGCCCCCCTCCGGGCGTGCCCTTCCACCTCCCCACTAGACTGGACACCCCCCTGAGGACAGGAGCACATGCTCGCATCGCTAGCACAGGTGTGCTCCAGGGTAGTCACCCAGCAGAACTCGGTGGTTGAGTGGCTGGAGATCAGGAAAGGCAGAGGGAAGGATGCAGACTGGGGGACATGGGTGCATAGAGTGCACCCACCCTCATCCTCTCTTCCCTCTCCGTGGGGCCCCTCTGAGCACCCAGTGGAGGGGCAGGGGCCAGCTGCCTGCACTGAACTCCCAGGTTTGGGCAGATATTGCAGTCTGAGTCTTCTCCCCAACAGTGAGGCCCAGCTCTGGCCCAGAGAGAGAGATGCTCTTGCCTCCCCTCAGCTGTCTGCCATCTTTTCTCCTCCCTTTAGCAGGCTCCATGCCGAGGAGGCCACTCAGGGCAGAGCTCCAGCAGCCGTCCAAGCCCAGACCAGTCATGCTGGAGAGTGGTTCATGTCCAGAGGCCATGGACCAGGCAGGCCCCAGTCAACAGCTCTGGGGCCCGCTAGGAGCTTCCTTGGTCAACCAGACCAGAAGAGTCGAGGCCTTGGTCTCCCTTTCACATCTGTTTAGTTGTGACCCCTGACTCAAAGAAGCCTCCAGGGCTTGTAACAACCTTGCAGCCCCTGGAACAGAGGACCGACCCGAGATGGACACTGGGTAAGGCTTCAGCTACTCTTGGGTGACCAGTGTCCATTCTTATCCATCAGTTCAGGTAGAAACACAGATGTAAGTAGCCCGTGGGTTTGGCCTGGATGCCCACTGATCTTCAGAGAACTTTTCCCTTTCTCCTGTCCCCCTCCTCATTCAACCCTGGGCCTACTTACCGGCTGGCCAGACCCAGGGCTGGAGCAGAAGATGGTGTACTTGCGGATCACCCCATTGGGCTTGGCTGGGGGAAGCCAAGACACGACCACACTGCTGGCGGAGGAAGGGACAGCTTTGATGCCAGCAGGGGGACCTGGAACTGAATAGGGAGAAGGCCAGGTCAGTTTAGAGAAAGGAGCTCCACCTTTGGGAAAGAATGCAAGGCGGGGAGAGAGGCGGATCAATCTTGGAGAGCTTCCTGGAGGAGGTATCCTTGAGCTATGGCTTAAAGGGGGAGGTTCCAGCAGGTGAGGAGAAAGGTGATCATTTGGGGCTTGTAACAAAGTCTCTGAGATGGAAGCACTGGGAATGGTCAGCTTCAGAACTGTTTGGTCAGAACCAAGGACTTAGGATAGTCCAGAGAGAAACAGAACCCATGGGGAATTCACCTTGATTTCTACAACCTTAATGTGCTTCCTGCCTCAGTGCTCGACTGGTTGCTTGTATATGGGCCAGGCAAATATACTGGTCACTTTGTTCTTTGGCCTGTGAGCTCTTTGAGGCTGGGGGCTCCAGAGACTCACAGAGCGGGCCTCCTCCTAAGGGTCAGGACCTGGTGGTCAGCCCACGGCCTGCTGGCTAGGCCCTTTCTGTTTGCAGGAGGAAAAGTCTATCTGAGAATTGGCTGGGAAATTCATCCTAAGGGGATCCCAATTCATATGGATTCTGCCCTCCCACTGCCCCCATCTCTCTGGGCCTGCCTGGCCCAGCTGGGACGCCGGGGCTCTGCTTGGGAGACTGGAAGCTTCCTGTTTTCAGGTCCCCTCATCTCTCCCTTGTATTGTCGTGTACTTGGCTTCCCTCCTGGGAGCTTTATGTTCCTTTGAGGACAGTCATGGCATCCTGCTCAACTTCCTTTGCCTCCCGAGCCTCCGTTTCCACATCTATATGATGGACGTAATCACAACCACATTAATGGTTTGTAGTGACGGTTAGCACTAATTAACATAAAAGCACCTGGCACCTCCTGACCTATAGAAGACACTCAATAAATGGGGACGATGATCATTTTTTTGCATTCCCTCTCTCAACTCTTGGCTTCTACCTATCACAATTTTTTTTTTTTTAAATCTAGTAAGTGGTCAACAATTCTAGGCTACATAAAATAATGATCCATCATCACCATCCATCCAGGGGCCCGAGCCCTCCCTCATGGATACAGCCCCGCCATCCCACCCCTGCTAGTACTCTGCAGCTGTGGAGTGCAGGGGACCATGGGGGGACCACTGGGGCAGGTGTGCTAACTGTGGTGTTCAGATTTTTTCTGTCCTTGCATACTTTTTTTTCTCAGTTGCAACTGAGAGGGGTATGTTGAAATCTCTCCCAGGATTGTGGGTTTGTCTATTTTTGCAGCCTTGAGGTGATGTTATTAGGTTCAACAAATTCGGAACTGTTTTATTTGGCTAGTAAATTGGGTCTTCTATCGTAAGAGTGTCCTTCTGTATGTCTAATGATGCTTTCTGCCTTAGAGCATACTGCATCTGATGCTGATATTCCAGTTTTCTCTCGGTTTTGCGTGGTATGTCTTTTACGTATTCCTTTCACATTGCACCTATCCATACCTTTATGTTTTAGGTGTTTAGTATAAACAGCACATATTTGGGTTTTGTTTCATTGCTAGCTAGTCTGACAGTCTTTGTCTTTTCATTGAATAATTTAGTCAATTTATCCTTAATGCAATTACTTATGTATTTGGGCTTAAATACCTCACCTTACTAAATACTTTGTTTGTCCCACCTATCCTGTTTTTCTTTTTATTTCCTTTTGTGCCTTTTTTTGGATTGAGTATTTAAAAAAAAATACTTTATTTCCCCTCTCTATTAGCTGGTTATTAGACAGCCTTTCACCACTTTTGGGGGTTATTCAATGTGAATCTTTAACTTACCAAAGTCTAACATCATTAATTGGTACTTTTTTTTCTCTGACAATGCAAGGGACTTAGAACTTCCATTTACCCTCTCCCAATTTATATGCCATTGTTGTATATTTTAATTATGTATATATTTTAGGCTCTCCCTGAGATAATATCACTATAATATCACATCATTTTATGCAGTCAATATTAATGGAGATTTACCCATATATTCCCCATTTAATTGCTCTTTCCTCCTTGTATCACTGAGCTCCTACCTGTGATCATTTTCCTTCTAGCTAAAGAATACCCTTTAATATTTCTCTAAAGCAGGCACGTTGGTGGTAAAGTCTCTCAGTTCTTGTTTGTCTGAAAATATCTTTATTTCATTTTAATCTTGGAGAATATTTTGGCTTGGTATAAAATCATAGGTTGATAACTATTTCTCTTACATACTTTATACCACTGCATTGTTTTCTGGCTTCCATTGTTTGTTTGTTTTCATTGTTTCTGACAAATTAGCCACTGATCTAATTGTTGGTCCCATGAAAGTAACTGGTCTTTTTCCTTCTGGTTGCTTTTAAGAATTTTCTTCTGTGTTTCCTGTTTAGTGGCTTTATTTGGATGAGCCTAGGTGTGGACTTCCTTAAGTCATCACCTGCGGAGTTCGTAGAGCTTCTTGCTTTGGGGATTGAGGTCTTTCCTCAGTTTTGAAAAGTTTTCAGGCATTTTATCTTCTGCCCCATTCTCTTTCTCCTCTTCTTTGAGACTTCTTCTCACATCCTCTATGTCCTTGATATTCAGAATGTGGTCCATTGGTCAGCAGCAGCGTCACCTGGGAGCATGTCAGAAATGCAAAATCTCAGGTTCCACCCTAGACCTACCAAATCAGAATCTGAATTTTAACATGACCCCCAAGTGATTTGTATGCACAGTCAAGTTTGAAAATCACTCTTCTATATCTGCTACTTGCTCTTTCATTTTCCATTCATTTTTCTTTCTGAGCTTCTTTTGGGTCTTCTCACCTAACTTCCAGTTCACTAGTTATCTCGTCAGCTGTATCTAATTGGTTATTAAGTCTATCTCCTGAGTTCTTAACTTCAGGTATTAATAGTTTTTGTTTCTAGATTTTCCATTTGATAGTCTCCAATTCTCTTAAAATTTCAATCTTTTTCAGAATAACTATTTGAAAGTTCATATTTGATAAAACCTGTGTTTGGAATTCTTGTGGGTCTGTTTCTGTTTCTTTCTTTTTTTTTTTTTTTCCCTATTGGCTTTTGTTCACGGTGTTCCTCATTATTTTTTATTGTATGCCAGACACATCATTTGCAAACTTGTTTGTAGAAATAATTTGAGGCCTCAGATGATGTAATCTTCCTAAAGGGAGAATTCACGTTTGCTTCTGGCAGGTATCTGCAATCTGGGGTGCTAGCAATCCGGGACTACCTCAATCTAACTTCTAGGACTGAGATGATTTGAAGCTGAGGTGTCTACTTTGGGTGCACTTTTAATCCAACATGCTGCCCTCATGGTCTCAACTCAAAGTGAGGGGGATTCACCAGATAGACCCGCCCACCCCAGCAGGCCCTGGACTCCAATTCACGTCTTTCTAGTGCTTCTCAGATTCTCAGCCACTGCCTCCAGATTCGGCAAATGTCCCCCCGCCATGGGGAGAGCTGTTCCAAATGCCAGGCTCACCTCCAGGGCCTCCACTCTCTCCTGGATCCTGGCCCAGTAATTCTGCACTCTCCTGCCAGCTCACCGATGCCTTCAAGCAAGTGTTTTAAAAAATATTTTAGCCAGATTTCCTAGTGTCCTCAGCAAGAAGGAGAGTGGGCTTGAGTTATGTAGTCCACCATTACTGGAAGGGCAAATCTTCTGATATGTTTCTCTAAGCTTGTGCCCACTCCTCCCTTCATCCTCACAGCTGCCACCCTAGCACACACCTTCCACTTCTCTGCCTGGATGCCCCACAGGTTCTAAGGGGCCTCTCTGACACTGGTCCTTAACCCCCCACAGCCCCTTCCTGCCATTTGTCCCCTCGCTTCTGTGAGAGTTGCCTTCCTAAAACCCAGGTCCAGTGCAGCCTCGCCCCTCAGTTAAATATCTTTAAGATGGCTTAAAATCCAACTCAACTTTCCCTGGGGAGGTGAGACGTCAGCAAGAGGCTTTGTTACTCAGGAACCAAGTCCAGCCAAGCCAGCCTGAGACCAAGTTAAGACTGGGGGATTTGGACTTCAGAAATGAGCTTGAATTTATTGAGTTTGTTTTCATTTTATCTTTTAATTTATTTTGGTTTTCTCTACATTTCCTGATCTTTTTTTTCCTTTGGAAGAATGCAAAATCCTGAGCTGGGGCAGGGGGTGAGGGGGCGGGTAGGGAGTCACAGTGTCTTCAGCTCTTCGTTCCAAGCTCCCACAGCCAAGCTGGGCTTGCAGTGTGGACCTGTCTGCTTCCCAAGTGAGCTGAGAAAGAACGGTAATGGGAGAACCTGGTGGAGGTAGGGCCAGTGCTGGTGTGGCATCTGCTTGTCTGTCTGCCCATTTGCCACTGTTCTTTCCTGTTCCTTGCAAACTGAGCCTCCCTCTTGCTCAGGTACCCATGCCCCTCTGTCCCTCAGAGAAAGCTGTCCCCATCACTGCCAACCAGGGTATTTACCACCCTTCAGGGAAGTCAGCCGCGATCATCCCATTCCCCTTTCAGTGACTGGCTTAGCAAAAGGCACGTTGCCCCAGGGTGGCCAATGGGAAATAAGGGTAAATCTGTTGAAGGGCTTCTGGGAAAGATGTTTTCCACTCCCAAGAGAGGCATGCCCACAGGAAGAGACCCCTTCTCTCACTCTGAACTCTGTCTTGTCTGGTGTGATGTCTAAAGCTGCGGTCATTTGGAGATCACGGGAGGGACACCTGACACGCTGAGGAGGGCAGAGCAGAAGGATGGGGCCCACTGGGTTAAGCAACCTTGGAGCTGCCCTCCTCAAGACTCCTTGGTATGTGTGATAATAAATACACTTACTAGTTAAATCTTTTTTTAGTTGTATTACTCACAACCAAAAGCTTCCTGTCTGCTATAGGGATGCAATGGAAAGTAGAGAAGATTTGGAGGCAAGAAGGCCTTGATTTGCCTCCTACAATGAGCTGCGTGACCTTTAGCAAGTTGCTTTAGCTCACTAGGCCTCACTTCTCTCACCTCTAAAATAGACATGATAGGTACCTCACTGGGCTCTTGGAAAGGCTCGGTCATGCTTATGACTACACATATGTCTAGTGTGGCTGCAGTTCTGGAAGCGACCTCGTCTGACAGTGGCTTCCTTCTGGCCCGGGCCTCCCTTTTGGGGGGCACTGAGTCCCTCAGGGGTGCCTGGGTCCACCCAAAGTGGTCATTTCATGGCCAGCACCTTGGTAGCTAGTAGGACCCTGCCATTTGCTAGCACTGCACGTTTTAGGAAGGATTTTACAGTTAACTTGCTTCTTACAACAACTTGATGAGCCTCTCTGTCCCCATTTTATCACGAGGAAACAGGCTCAGGAGGTTAAGCGACTGGCCAATAATGGGCAGGGCTGGGCCACGCTCTTCTACTGTGCCTACCAGCACCCCTTCCCTCCGCAGAGCCACCTGTGGGGCCCCATTCTCTGGCTGCGCGCGTCCCTGTGCGTAGCTCTGGAGGCATCTCTAAAGCGAGAGGTGGAAAGCTCCTTGTGGGGAGGGATGATGCTCTTGGACCTTCGGATTCCCTCGGATTCCCTCGTGGGGCCCCACCTTTGTCAAACACGTCAGGGAGCTTATCGCTCAGATCCTGCATCAGCACAGGATGCTAGGCGTCGGGGCAGGGTGGGGGAGCAGTGGTTCCCATCTAGAGGCTGGGAAGGTGCCTTGTGTGTGGTTCGGAAGCTCTGGAAGGGGCCAGGCTCTGAGCATGGTCGCCGCTTGGTCTGCACACACATGAGCAGGTGGCTCTGCCCGGAGCTGTCCTAGGAAACCTTGATGGGGGGATTAATGGCAGGAAAAGTAGGGCAGGCAGGTTGGTAAATATTTAATTGCTCGGAGCTTAAGGCGGGGAAGGGGGCCGATCAGTGGAAGGGCAGGGCTTAGGGAGAGTGGGGAGCTGGATTAAACCGGTCTGTTCCCTGGGCACTGGGCTGCTCTGGGAAACTCCCAGCCTGAGACCCTCCTCTCAGCAACTCTAACCCTCCAGCAGCTTCTGCCCAGTCGCACAGGAGGGACCCAGACCCTGGGAACTTGGAGAAAACCGAGGCAGCGAGGAGAGGAAGGCATGATGTTAGCTGCTGTTTTGGTGCCTAGGCTGCCAGCCACTCTTCTTCACATGAACTGACTCTTAAAAATAGAGCACCTGCCTCAGAAGGTGTAAGCATCAGCTAAGTGATGGTGTTGTGATGGGGTGAGGAAGAAAGTGGAGGCTGGAAGCAGGAGCCCAGAACTGCGCATGGTCACACACACCACCTCCTGGACGCAGGGGGTGCTTCATATGAACGAGGCCCCCTGGCGGCGTGCAGCGCTGCGTCTCCCAACCTCTTCTCTGCTGGGTTGACTCAGCTCCCAACCTCCCCCACCTCCTTCCTCTGTCACCCCACCCTGGAGGTTTGGCTCCTTATCTCTGCTTTTCCTCCAGTTCTGCCCCAGGGGGAAGGGCTTTAAGATCAGAGCTCCGAATGGAGGCACAGCCCATTCTCTCCCCGAGAGCCTCCCCAGGACACCAGAGTCCAGGGCCTGGCCCATTCTGGGGCCTCTGCAGGATGGCTGCCAAGTCCCTAACCCGAGCTGTGAGGCGTGATGCTCCTCTCCCCGTCCCTGCCAATCCCAACCATCTGTATCCAGAGGAAACCAGGCAGAAACTTGCAGGGGAACGGATGCCACAGAAAGGATGCTCTTGGGGTGGAGGTGGGAAGGGAGGCTTTATCTGGCCTCTGACCTAGTGCCGCAGGGGGAGCCGAGGGAGTGGGCTCCGTATGCTTATATGTTTATTCAGGAGTCCCAGAGCATCTCGCCCCCGCCTATGGTCAGCTGTGGTCTCCCCAAGCGGGGTCCCAGAGCGCCCAAAACCGCCCTACAATGACTCAGAGGGACAGGAGACAGGACAGTGCACTGCTGTCACCCTTCTCCTTGGGCAATGCTCAGCAACAGGCCCTGGGGGAGCCTGGCAGGGGTGCCGAGGCCGGGCTGCGCGTGGCAGAGAGGACTCACCATCCTCCTTGGTCTGGATGTAGAGCACGCTGCTGCGCACGCCGTCCCCGGCTTGGGTGTAGGCCAGCACCTGCACGCTGTAGTTGGTGAACTTCTCCATACCTCGCAGCTCCACCCGCTCCCGCGTGGTGGTGATGTTCTGCATCTCGCCCCACTCTGCCAGAGACAAGCAGCCTCTGAGTGTCACCAGGTGGGCTGTGCCCGGTCCCCCTGCTGCTGTCCCCTCTGCCATCCTGGGCGCCACTGGGCTCAGACCTCCACTCTTTGGTAGTGGCGACTAGGGGTGCCTGACCTCCGGGTACATAGGGGCAGATCTGGGGCCCTGCTCCCGGGCCACATCTCCCCCCAAGTGGCCCAACCAGGGTGAGTGGCCTATGCCCGGCCTTGGCCCCAGTGACCTTGCACCAAATTCAACTTAATACCCTCTCACTGGAATACTTCCATCTCTCCGAGCACATTTCCCCTCCTCCACCGAACCCCCTCTCCATGCGAGGGACCCCAAGAGTGCCTTACTCTCAGTACTATAAGGGGCCAAGTCTCCTTCCCTTCTCCCCACCACTGAGGACACCCTCCCCAGGAAGAACCCATGCAGAGAATCTGGGACATGCTGGTAGAGGGGACAGCCTCCGCCAGAAAGGGCCAGGCCTTCCTCCGGCTCAGTGAGGACCCGTCATCTGGCTCCACCAAGGGACTTACTGTAGGCTGAAAAAGAGCTTAGGGAGGGGGTCCCCCGGGAAGACCAGGGTCTTAGAAGGAGGAAAAGAGACAGGGTCCTGAGCTGACAGCCGTCCAGTGGGACCACTGGGCTTTCAGAAAGACAGGCCTGGACACTGGCTGAGGACAGGCTTTGTGGAAGCCTACAGACCCACCCCAGCACCTCCCTGGGGCCCTGCTGCGGGCAGAGGGCCCGGCCACGGGAGGGCAGCAGTATGCCGGGGTCAGGGAGTGAGAACACCATGCCCAGCCAGAGGCAACCCCAGGTCAGTACAGGGAAGCCTCAGAAACCTGAGCAGCGGGACCTGCTTTTTTAGGAAATCAGACACCAGGGCAGTCTTGTCCAGGACTGGAGCCAGAGAAAGACCCAAAAGCAGGTCAGTATGGCCAATAGGCCAGGTGCCTTTGGAGATGAGAGAGGCCAATACCTTCCTTACCTGAAGGGGCTGAGCTAGGAACACCATGGGCTTAGAAAAGAGGAAGCAAGTTCTGGAAAACGAGAGGCCACCCCTTATCTGACGCAGCACAAATAGGTGATGCTATCTCACAGCGTATGAGCTGGGGACACCTCCCGGGATCCCACCCCTGAGCCCCAGGCCACCGTGCTTTTGGAGGAGACAGTGGCGGTGGTGGCAGGGAAAGGCACGTCCTGTTGGCAGTGCATCTGGGCACAGCACAATGCAGGGGGGAGAAGGGGAGGGCAACTGCCTTGCAGAAATGACCATGAGCTGGAGCTCCGGGTCCTCCAGGGGAGAAGGGAGGGCGAGGGGGCTGGTGGCAGAAAGCTCAGGATCCCGGGAGCGAAGCTCACTGTGGCCTGTTGTGGCCCCCCAGTAGGACATCTCCATGCTTTGGGATGCTGGGCCTCTGGCTTGTACAAGCGCAGGCTTCCCCGGTCACCACAAGGCTCCCGTGTGCCCCAGCAGGCAGGGGCTTGGTGTGTTTGTGGGGCTGCACATGGCGGTTTAGACCAGTGCATCCCAGGGCAAGGAAGGCACCCCCGGGGCTGGACCACTGTCTTGGGTTTTGTCCCTCTGCCATTCCTACCCCAGCTCCACTTCCTGCTCTTCTCCGGGTCCTGGGCAGCTCATCTGCACAGACTACTTGTCTCGCTGCCCGGCCAAGGGGCGCTGCACCCCCCTCCCCCCCAGCTTCTGGTAACCCTGCTTCCTCCTCTTGCCCCTTCTGGCCTCGGTGATGATGACTAGTCCCAGGTGCCCCACGCTCGCTCCAGACCCCTCTGAAAGAAGTGCCTTCGTGAAACTCTTCAATCGCCCCGTCTGAGTGTGCCAACTGGTCCCTGCTGGGACCCTGCCTAAGATCCACAGGTTACATCAGAAAAGCACAGCCGCCCCATCACACCTCCAGTCATTCCCAAACACACTGCTGTCTAGGAGCAGCTGGTGTCCCTCCCCCAGCACAGAGGTGACCATGTATTCTGCCACCCACACTGGCCCTGGCTCTGGCCGGGATAGCATGTGCAGAAGAGGGGGTTGGACCTCCACTTGACGTCCCAGGGGAAGATGCTCAGCTCAGCGTGGACACAGACCCCCATGTAGCCTGCACCTCTCACCCCGAGACTCGGCCGTCACTCCCGGCAGACTCACCCCCATCCACATAGAGTGACCAGAAGATGACCCGATAGCCTTTGAGGACTCCATTGAGCGTGCTGCGTGGGGGCTCCGACCAGGAGATGACAGCCACATCGGAGGTGATGGACAGGGCCCGGACATTCTCGGGGGGCTGGCTGGGCACTGCAGGGGGCGGGGCGAGAAGGGAAGGGCCCGGTCAGGGGGTACAGGCCGACATCCGTGGATGCTGAGGGCACAAGATGATGAACTCCAGGCATGACCCCATGGGGATCCACCAGTGGGCACCACAGCCCAGGGAGTCCACCTACACTGAAGGTTACAGAGCCTGGAAGATCGCCAGGCCAGCCCTGGGTCTTATCTGATGGCTGCTGGCCCCTATGTGGCATCCGACCAGGTGGTCTGAGCCCAGCCTGGCTCTCGGGCCCCTTGTGTCCTTATGCCAAGCTGAAGGGAAGGAAAAGAAGGAAGTGGTCCCTTCACCTGGGTAAAGGGGAGAAGGGGTTTCATATACACCTTTAGGGTTTCTGGGACCATTACACCTTTGTCCAAGCACGTGAACACATCAAAATGCCTCAGATGGTGAGAAAACACTTCTGAGACCAACTTAGATGGCCCATCCTGCCTCCAACCCTCCCCACTGGAGAGGTACCGTGGAGCTAGCCTAAGTCCTACACCCCAGGGTTGGCCCTGGGGCAGGTCACTCTTTCTGAGATGGCAGCCGGCAGGGACGCCAGGCTCCAGGAGCCACCTTGGTTGGGGAGAGCTTTGGTGGCACTTCCTGCTGGCTTCCTAGGAGCTGGGGCCAGAGGGAAAGGCCATGTCTGCTTTGCTCTGAGAGGGAGAAGGGAGGCACAGGCTGGATGGAAGGTAATTAGATCCCATTGCCCCACAAGAGGCAACTCTAATTTTTATGAGCATTTAAACGATAATACATCATCCTAACAATCCTCTTTGAGAATGATTATTGTTTCATATTACTTAGGTGTAAAAATATAAGCACCATGTAATTAGGGACCCAGTGTAATAAACTAATACAGATCGCCCGTTCGAACAAAATGAAGGTAATATAATTATGGAAAAGACACTATTGCTAAAGCAGGGGCCCTTGAATACCCCAGGAGGAGTGCTAATATTGCCAGGAAACGATCAGGATCTGACAGGCTAACGAGGGCCTTAATTAAGTATGAAAAACTGCTGAGCAAATGCTGCTGGAGACTTCTTCCCTCTCTCCTCTTTTGTTTTGAAAATGACTCTACAGCCCGTGCTGATCTCTCCCTGTTGGAAATTCTAGGTCCCCCACCCCCGGAGCCGGGGAGGTGGTGCCCTGCTGGAGGCCTGGCCTGGCTCTTTCCTGGGCCGGCCCTGGTGGACGGCAGAAAGTATGTGGCCGGCCATGGCGGTGTGGGCCCGGGGCAGCTGTCCCCTTGGACACGCCTTCCCCGGGCATCCTGGGTCCGCGTCACTTGGTCCTACATCCAGCCTTGCTCCCAAGCGAGAGACAATGGGGCAAAGGAGAAGGAGTATGGGATTCAGGGTCTGACCTGGATTTTGAGCCCAGGCTCTGTTCTTTAGGTGACAGGTGATCCTGGACAGGCTACTTAGCTCCCTCGAAACTGGGCTTCTTGTATGGGTTAATGCCCTAGCTGTTGGCGCTGTGGGTCTCACAGGCAGGGGCCCCCTGTGCCAGTACCCGGGAATTTCCCTGAAATGTAAAATTAATTCAACGGGCTAAAGCAGGAGCTGAGGGGAGGTGGGGGGAGGGCCCAGCAATCTGTTTACAGCCCTCCAGAAGGTTCTGATACACACTCAGGTTTGAGAACCACTGGGTTAGAGCACCACTTGGGATGAGTACTACTGGTGTGAAGAGGTAACAGGTGGATCCCCTCCCCCCAGCCAGGCCTGTGGCCAGCATCGCGGAGGGCTGGAGTCGGTGTGGAATGACGGAGGGGGAGGGGCACTGGTTGTCTTCTGGCCCCTACATCCCTCCCCCGGGGGTTCTCTGTGCCCCTCTGCTTGCTATGTGCCTTTCCCTCTTTCTGTGTTCTCCCATTCCCCAGGGACTCAGTGCTTCATCCCAAAGCCCAGCTTGGGCCCTGGAGCCACTGAATGAGAATCTTGGGAGATGAAGCCGGGGCATCGGTATTTTTTCAAAGGGCCCCAGATAATTCCAATTTGCAGCCAAAGTTAAGGCCCACTGGTATGAGCTAATCTACTTCCAGGTGTTTCTGATCTGATGTATCCTTCCTCCCAAGGGTGTCTACGTTTTCAGAGAAGATGAACTACGGAGAAGGCATTGCTTAACCTAAATTCCAGAATGATTCCCCCCACCCCCTACCTCTCCCAACTCAGGACTTTAACTCACAACCCTGAGATCAAGACCTGAGCTGAGATCAAGAGTTGGTTGCTTACACCTGAGTGGCTCAGTCAGTTAAGCATCTGCCTTTGGCTCAGGTCATGATCCCGGGGACCAGGGATCAAGTCCCGCATCAGGCTCCTTGCTCAGCGGAGAGCCTGCTTCTCCCTCTGCCTGCCGCTCCCCCTGCTCGTGCTCGCTCGCTCTCTCTCTCCCTGACAAATAAATAAGTAAAATCTTAAAAAAAAAAAAAAAAGTTGGACACTTAACCTACTGAGCCACCCAGGTGCCCCAAGGAATGACTTTCTAACGGTGGAATGCTGGGTGTTCTGTTGGCATTATGCCCTCGGGACGGTGAGTCCCCTCCCTCTGCTGGGGCAGGGTCAGACGCAGCAACGGTTTTAATCTCAGACTCTGGTTTTGGGTTAGGGCATCAGGAAAGAAGCTTAGGAGGACGCTCTGCTTCTTTTGTCTGCTCTTTGGGGGCTGCAGGCCTCAGGGGCCACGTCTCCTCTTTCAGGTACAGCTGGCCCTTCTCTGTGCTTGGAGAGCAGGCACACCCCTGCTTCCTCCTAGCCCTGTCCTCCTGAAAACTGGGCCCTGTCATTTACTCATCAGAGTGTGGAGTCCTCTCTAGTCCTCAAAGAATCACGTTTTAAGCAGTGGGCTCTAAAGCATCCACCACATGGATCTTGGAATTTCTTAGCCCCTGTCTCATCTCCGGCCCCTCAAATAGGTAGTGGACAGGTTCCAGCCCAGAAGTACAAAGGTAACTTGGGTTCTGCCCCTTTTCCGACCTGCAGGTTGTGAGGGAGGAGAAACAGGACCAGGGTGTAGAGGAAAAGGGCCTGGGGAGAGAGATGAGTGAGGGCCAGAATGAGGGAGCAACACGGCTGGAGAGTCAGGTGGGTGACAGGCGGGGCTCAGATGGGCAGAGCATCAGCCAGCAATGGATAGAGTGTTGGCCAGTGGATTGAGAGGCCTGGGGTGCTCGAGGGACCAGCATCTCTTGAGGAGCCAGTGGGCAAGAGGAGATGGAGTGATCCAGGGAGCCCGTGTGCCTCCCCGGACTGTGACGGGGCCCAGGAGCAGTGGAGGGCCCCGAGTCCTCGCTGGCAGCCCTGGCTCGCACCCCCCACCCTGTGCTGGTGCCCTCACCATCCTCCAGGGTGGTGGCATTGATCTCGCTGGATGAGGGCCCTGTGCCAGCCCGATTGAAGGCCTGGACCACCACCCCATATTGGGCGAACTTCTTGAGGTTGTCCAGGGTGTAGACCTCACTGTCCCCGGTGGCTTTCATCTCCACGATGCTATATTGTCCGTTGCTGCCAGGGCTGTTTTCCCTGTAGCCAATCTGGTAGCCCCGTATGACGCCATTCTGCAGCTCCTTCTTGGGCGCCTGCGAGTGGGGTGGGGGAGGGGAGACAAAGACACAGTGGGGCTCTGAGATGATGCTCTGAAAGCCAAAGTCAGATCATGTCCCTCTTCTGTTCCCAACACTCCAAAGGCTCCCATCTCTCTTGGGGTGAAAACCAAAGCTCTTATAAACACAACGTAACCCTATACGATCTGACCCCTGTTAGCTCTTGGGTCCATCTCCTCTTCCCCATGCTTCCCCTGCTCCAGCATACTGGCCTCTCGTGGTTCACACTGGGCCCATCTCCATTTCAGGGGGAACGCTCTTTCCTTGGGTAGCCACACAGCTTCCCTCTTCACCTCTGTGGTGTCCTTGCTGAAACGCCCCTGTCTTAATGAGGCCTTCCTCACTCTCTTTATGTAAGATTGCTCCCTGCCCTCTGTTCCGTATTCCTTACATTTCTTCCTGGTCCCCATCACCTCTTGGACCCACCTTTTCTTCCCCATGCTTTCTTTTTCGCCATTGCGCTTAGCACCACCAGACACTATTTATTTTACTTATGTGTCCATCTGTTCCCATTAGAATGTAAACACCATGAGGATGAAAAATGTTGTCTGTTTTGTTTGCTCTTTGCTGTATTCTCACTGTCTAGAATGATGGCTGATATGTAGCAAGCCTTCAATCCACAGTTACTGAGTGAATGAATGAATGAATGACTAGGGGTATCATTTGACATGGGCTCAGGAGCCTGGGAGAAATGGAACAGTACACAAAAAGTAACCAGCTGGAGAGGGAGATGAGCAATCAGCTTGAATAAAAAGAGAGCCCCAAGATAGCACATCATAACCCTCTAGGACAGCTACTGTCAAAAAATGGAAAACGACAAGTGTTGGTGACCATGTGGGCAAACTGGACTCTCGCACTGCTGGTGGGAATGCAAACTGGTGCAGCTGCCATGGACAACAAAGTTAAACACAGAATTACCATATGATCCAGCAGTTCCACTCCTCGGTACATACCCCAAAGAAGTGAAAGTGGAGACTCAGACAGGGACTTGCACACCCAAGTTCACGGCAGCGTTATTATTCATAAGAGCCAAAAGGTGGAAGCAACCCAAGTGTCCATTGATGAATGAATGGATAAAAAAAATGTGGTCTATAAATGCAATGGAATATTATTTAGCCTGACACTTAGCCTATTATTCAGCCAGAATGGAATTCGGACACAGGCTACCACGCGGCTGACCCTTGAAAACATCATGCTAAGTGAAATAAGCCAGACACAAAAGGACAAATGATGTATTATCCAGTTTCTATGGGGTCCCTAGAACAGTCACATTCACAGAGTCAGAAAGGAGACTAGAAGTTTACAGGGGCTGGGGCAGGGAGGGGGGTACTTATCAGGGCACAGAATTTCTCTTTGGGATCCTGAGAAAGTTCTGGAGGTGGATGGCAGTGATGATTGTACAACTAACGGTGAATGTACTTTATGTCACTGAACTGTGCACTTAGGCATGGATAAAACGGTAAATTTTATGTCAATAAAATGGTACATACATTTTACTACAATTTAAAAAAAAAAAAGAGTCCTTGACTTTGGTGTGTGCCCAGCCCTTTGGAGCATGTAGCTAGAATGCCCCGGACATCATGGCTAGGGGCTGGGGTGTGTGGGGGCCGAGGCCTGAAGCCAGCCCCCAGATGGAGGGACAGAGGTGGACAGGACACGTGGTAAGAAGGGGGCATTTTGGAGCTCTGGCTAGGCTGGTGGGAATGAAGGACTGACCCTAGTCAGCCGGAAGAACAGCCAGAACTCAATGGCATGAGTCTGGGGGCTAGAAAACATACTCTTATCCAAAGCTTCAACCTTGATACACAACCAGACACACACACACACACACACACACACACACACACACACACCCCACACAATCCTGATACATCTCACATCCGGAACCACGAACACACACATCCGGACCCATCAAAGCAAACATCCTGATCTGCTTACCTACGTACAGTCAGATAGATTTAGACTCACAGATAGAAACTGACTCCTTGAGCAAGCAGACTTGCCCATCTATAAATTGAGAGAGAGCACCCACCCCGGTGCATATAAAAACAACTTGAATCAGGGTTTTAAAGACAATGAAGTTAATTGAAAAGCCCACCTTTTATTATACTAAAAAATAGTGAGATAAAAAACAATTAAGTTAGTAAAACAGCCCCACTGTTTTTTTTTTAATTCAATGAATGTTGTAAATGAACTGCATTTACGCTCACTGTTAACTCAATAAAATGAAGTTTTTAATTTAACATAATTGTTTTGAACTCACTAAATAGGTGTGCGTGCGTGTGTATTTAATTGACTTGACTTTTTGTTAATGCCTGAATAATGTTTCTCTGCACTTGGGCAGTCCTGTTTGCTAGTTTGTAAGTGAGCAAATTCCTGAATTCTCGTATCTGCCCATGTATACCTACACACACACACTCACACGCACACACACACACACACACAGACATCTATTATAGACACAAACATATCTTCAAGAGTGATACCCCGTCTTCACAATGATGGATACTCTCGTGTTACACACACACATCCATATTGCCACGTACTGATATATACAACACACATGTCCACGTGACCAGAGCCATCTCTACCATGATGATGATATACACCTGTGCAGAGCACCACATAACATACATCAACATATACTGACAGAGGTCTTGGATGGGCATCCAGGCACACCCTGCTATATCCATATATATATATTCACATATTAATACAAATCTTGACAAATCTTCCTTCCCTCCCTCCCTCTTCTCTCTTTCTTTCTTCCTGTCTCTCTCTCTCCTCCCCTCCACTGCTCCCCTCAACCCCAACAGGCACACTCAGGATTTAAATCAATCTTAACAATATTTCTCTGAAGCATTAAGAAATCAATAGGGCTGATTGCAAATTTATGTCATAAAGCAGTGGCGATCCATCTCACGGAAAGTGTCTTAAAATGAAGTGACTTATCTTTCAAGTGAATCTTTATTTTTCATTAATCTATTTCTTGGTGTTAAAAAAAATCTCCTGAGAAGTCAGGCCAAAATTTATTGATGGGCTGGTTCATTCTGAAGTTCTAACTTTCTAATCAATTTTATTTTTCATTACGAGACTTTGGAGAAATAAATCTGATTCTAAATTTTTATCGACCTCCTGGTCTGAGCTTTGTAGCCAAATGGCTCAGTGTTTTACATATGTATTCATTCCCTGCCCCCACCTCCTGGCTTCCTAGAGTATTCCTAGGACATGGGTCCAGAACCAGGATGCAGACAGACTTGGGGTTATAGACTCTAGGCTTCACCCCCTGTTTCTGAGGGAAGCCCTGGAGCCCAGATCCGAATCTGAAGGGGAACCATGGCTCTGGGCATCTGCTAGGTGGGCTGTTTCCCAGGAACGACCAATGGCCCAGCCTGTGCCCCATTTCCATCCTGGTCATTTCTCTAGGGAAGGAAGGAACCAGGCTCTGCTGTGTGTGTGTGTGTGTGTGTGTGTGTGTGTGTGTGTGTGCGCGCGCGCACACACACACACACACACGAGTGTAGTCTTCTTAAGGATAATACCACTAAGCCCTTCTGTTGAAAGGCACAGAGGAGGACTGAAGTGCCTGAGCTTTTCCCATCAGAAGTTAGAGCCAGAAAATGACCTTGGAGGTCTGATCCCAGCTGCGGATGAGGCATCCCCCCAAGCCTCACTGTTGAGATGGGAATGGTCCGAGAAGAACATGTACGGGCCCTAAGAAAGCTCTCTGTTCCTGAGCTCCATGCAGTGGGCTGGGGCTCTGGACCACGTAGCAGGGGCAGCTGCAGGCAGAGCTGGCAGAGGGAGAAGCAGGCTCCCCGCGGAGCAGGGAGCCCGATGCGGGGCTCGATCCCAGGCCCCTGGGATCATGACCTGAGCCGAAGGCAGACGCTGAACGCCGGAGCCACCCAGGCGCCCCTGGACCACACACATTTAAGTTCCGCCTCTCTCACTACTTGAATGGCTGTGGGCAAGTCACCTTGCATCTCTCTGCCATGCCCTCCTCTGATGGATGGGGATACAAACACCTCTTCTGGCCCCCGTCCAGGAACAGAGGGTCAGACAAGTGAGTGTAGGAAAATACTGGAAGCCTGGAAGCTGAGTGCAACAGGCAGCCGTCAGTACCGGCGGCCCTCGTGTGCCCAGGGCGGGGATGTGGCAGTGAGGCTAGAGTTTTCCAGGACAGGATTTACTGATCCTGCTCAACGTTATTCTGATCTGTTTCTCTGCCCAGCTGTGGGAACTCTTCTAAGGGTTTTCTTAAGTGACAGGGTCTTCTGATACCCTGTAGAATTCACAGGTCTCTACCCCTTCGAAATGGTTGCAGAACAGACTGGTCTGTTTTTTCCGCAGTTCATCCACCCCCAGAGGAAGGGAGGGCAGTTATTTTCACTCTGGTTTTATAGAGGAGGAAACTGAGGCCTGAAAACACCAAGACTCCTGTGTGCGGCCTCACTGGGAAAAAATGGAGGGTCATATCACCATACCTCCTGGCTCCAGTCACAGGGCCAAGACGAGGGGGAGACCCTGTCCTGTCATCTCCCATTGTCCACAGGGCCCCCTTGAACTTTGTACAAAATCAAATCCAACTCCTGACCTATTACAACATGTGGGGTTGGGAAGAGAGGCCAGTGTGGTGGAAAAATCGTCTTCCCCTCCTTGGCACCGCCGAGTTCTGAGAGCCGAGGTAAAGAGAGTGGTGGGGGGACCCAACCCTTCTTCCTCCTGTCTTTCCTCTCCTCTGACCTCACCTGTTTAGCAAAAAACAGGCATGAGAATTCTCAGAGACTAGAGACTAGCAAGCTTGCTGGGGCTTCACTCCTGAGTTGAGGAGGGAGGAGGGATGGAGGCAGTTAGCAGGGAAATGCTCTTGCTCTCGCTTACCTTCCAGGTCACTTGGATACTCTGTGAGGTTACTGGCTGCAAGGTGACATCCATGGGGGGCCCATCGGGAGCTGGTGGATGGAGAAACAACATTACAAGTCAAGTCTTGGAAGAAAAGAGTCCTAGGTCCTCACTCTCATCCTCCTGAGCTGGAGAATTGCTAGGGAACAGAGGAAAAGCTCATACACAAAAGCAGAGAACCTTCAACTGAGCCCCCTGACACAACCGCAGGGCTTACAGTTCCTCTCCTTTCTCCACGATTTGCTTAAAACAGCAAACAATGACAATGAAATATTACTATATATCCGGCAGACCGGCAACAATTTTTAAAAAGTTTGATAGCCTCAAGTGTAGGCAAGGGTGTGTCGGGGCAGGAATTCTTATATATACCCGCCATGGGAAAGCAAACTGGCTCCGTACTTTGGAAGACATTTTGGCATTCTTGGTTAAAGGTAGAAGTATGCTCATCTGATGACTTTGTAATTCTGCAACTACTTAGATTCCATAGAGAACTCGCAAACCTCTGTAAGGGTACCGGTACAAAAATGTTCACAGCTCCAAACTGTCAACGACCCAAATGTCCATCTCTATGAAAATAGACCAAGAGGCTGAGGTTATACGGCAAGGAATACCACCCAGCACTGAAAATGCACAAATGATGAAACTCACAAAAACAGTATCGATCAAAACAAGGAAGACACAGAAAAATATGTCAAGAATAATCTCATGAATACATGCCACTGGGAAATAAGCAAAACTAAACTGTATGCTTTATGTGTATATACATTGTAGTGACAGTGTAGGAAAGAAAAGCAAGAAGGGCTACTGGTTACTTTATGGGGAGGAACGGGAAGCTCTGGTCGGGAAGGGGAATGGGGAGGACCCCTGGCATGCTGGCAATTGATAGTGAGTGTGGGTTATACTAGTTTTTACTTTATTTTTATTTGTAAAGTTGCACACATATATTATATGTACTTTTGGTATTATTTTATATTTTACAATAACAGGAGAAACTATAAGGAGAGAAAGCTTGTTTAAACTTTCAGACAAAATCCAAGACAAAGGTCACGGAAATTAATACAGGGCACTAGTACTCTGCCCTTTGCAGATCTAGCAGATCTGTCCTTTCTAGACAGGCTGGAGCCAGGGGAGTGAGAAAGAACCATGAACAGCTCCCCAAAGCCCAGCATCTACAACTCCACCTGGAAAAGGTCAAACAGAAGAGCCTCCAATGATCCAGAGGCAAACACAAATAAATACTTGGGATCTCTCCTTCCCTCTTGTATTGCAAGCCCACCATCAGTGGACAGGATGGGTGTGGGCCTCAGATGGGCCTGATCCCCAGGGCCATGGGAAAGAACCACAAGGCCAGGTACTCACCAGCTTCCTCGGTGCTGATGGTGAGCTCTTTGCTCGGCTCGCTGCGGCCAATCTTGTTGAAGGAGTACATGCGGATACTGTACACAGATGCTGGGTGCAAGTCCACGATGTTGGCCTGGTTGATGGTGGGGGAGATGTTGCGTGTGGACTGCTTGAAGTCCCAGGAGTCTGGAGAGAGAGCACCCATTTCAAACCATGGCCAGGAAACCCCGCAAACCTTCCCCAGCCTCAAGTCTCAATCTCCACTGTGGGACCCAGAAGAGGTCCAGCTCTACACAGACAGCAGCAAGAAGGCCCAGGCCTTAACAACTTCACAAAGAGTGCAAGGATTTTGTTCCATGAAGCTCAAAGAGACCAAGGGATGCCTGAGAATGTGAGCAGCAAATGCCCTGCCTCTCCTCTGCCCTGGGCCAGCTTGTGAGTTCAAGCCCCAGACGGGGGTCAGACGATATGTTTCCCAAGGCCCCTTCCAAGATCCCCATTTGCTTGCTAGCCCTAAGGGTGTGATTAGCCAGTGCCCTTCTTCCTGGCCTCCCACACCACATCAGTGACCTGTTGTAGCCATGAGATCCCTATCCACTCAGTGCCAAGGGTGAAGCCAAGTCTTCTCCCCCTTTTTCCTTCTGTACCTGCCTCCATAGCTCTTTTCCTTGTTCACGTGTGTGGTGGTGGTTTTGAGTGTTACTTGGTCTTCGAGGGGACAGACCGAGTGCCAGAGTCCCCAGCCCAAACCCTACCCTCTTTCTCTCACCGGCAGGAGAATGCTGAGTCTTTAGGGTCAGGAGCCAACAGAGAGATGAGCATCCTCCTGGTTCACCCAAGGGGACTGGCAGCCCATTCCAGGGCTGTTTAACAAAATTGTAGAAAGTGAAAAATACCAGATAAATGCCACTCAGGAATACTGTGACATTAAACATTCTTCCTCTCCAGAGGAATCCAGTCATTCATTCGCTATATTTTTTGCTGTGCACCTACTGGGGGATTCCCAAGAAAAATGGGAAGGGCTTGCAGTTACAGCAATGTCTCAGCTAGGATCTTCCAAACCCAGAATTCATAACTAGATTACTTTATTGGCACTTCACTTTGAAAAGAAAAAAAGGCAAAGCACGAGAAAAAAAAGCTGATAGTAGGGCTTAAAAATCTTCTCGGGGCATGTCCTGATGTCACTATTCAGTCTAATTTTCCATGCCTTTTAAATCCACAGTAGAGGATCCTGAAAATTCTCAGTAGAAAAGATTAAATTGCATTCACTGCTGTTTAATCCCTAGAACAGGAGAGGAGGCAAGCATATTCTAGAAAGGCTGTTAGGAAGACTTCTTTTCCTTTTTTAAAAAAGGCTTAAACCTGACAAATCAGTTCACCAGAAGGGACTATACCATATGCCTTCAGATTCTGGTTAATTGAGGTCTTGATGGTTTTCAAAACACCACTTTTAGCTGCATAGGCTCGGCATCTGTGAAGGGCACTGGCCCAGCTCCCCATCTGCAGTTTTGCATTTAATTCTTTGGTTTTATGAGCCAAAGTCACAAATGCCAGGCTGCGGATGCTCAGAAACACATTATTTTCTCCTTGTCTTTTAAAACATCCCAGCCACCCAGAGAGTCACTCTGTGGCTGGCAGAGTTGCAAATATGTGCTCCTACCTGCTGTGGGTACCTCTTCGGTTTGGGAGGGAATGGACTAGCAACATGGTGGCGGGCGTTCATTTCTCTCTGTGGCCTCCCGGGAGCGGGTGCCAGCTCACACACACATCATACTTGATTTGCCCATGTTTATAGGAGAGGGACAGTAATCACGAGTCAGTGAGTTCATTTTTGATGAGGGCAGGCAGAGGGAGGAGGCCCACATGATGTGCCTGAACACAGAGGGGCTAAGAGAAAAGATGCACCAATATATATACATTTCATTAAAAGAGACCTGCTCTCCATATTGGTAAGGAAGTCTTGCGAGTATTTAAATGCATGATCAGAGTTACAAACCATGGGAGGTGTTGTGGATTGAAATTTACATAAAACTGACATTTTCTTCACAATAGGTTCAGATTATTATTTCCTCATTTCTTTTTACCAGTATCACAGCAGTGATAACGTGTCCCTCTGTGTGCTTGAGTCACCTGGTACCGATTTGTCCCATTACAGTGGATGTTGACCTCGATCACTTAGGTGCTCTTGTCAGCTTCCTCCACTTACTATGAAGTTACTATTTCCCCCTGTCATTAATGAGGGTCTTAGAGGGCTTCACTGAGAGATGTGAATAAACCATCACATTCTCTTCTTAGTTTCTCTTTGCTTTGCAAAATGAAGTCTGTCACTTTTGTTTACGTGGAGATGCCGGCTTTTGCAGGTTGGGATTTTAGTCCATCAGGCCTCGGGCCAGTCCATTATATTCCACACTCATGTCACAGACATACTCTTCTTTATTACTTCTTTGTATTTTCAAAAAAAAGTCTATAAGAATCGCATTATTAATATATGTCAAGTGTGTTAAGTTTCTAAAATATCACTCAGCACACGATACAAATTTTCAAAGAAATAGAAGACTCAGAAAAACTGCTCTAACGTATTTTATCTCAAGGTGTTCATCTCCCTAGTGTGTTTGCAAAACACAAAGAATATAATCCAAAAATAGATTTATAAGATTTACACAATTGAAAATAATCTTGATTTCATGGACAGGAAAATTTTCTTCTCTATCACTTCTAGTGTGTACATAGTTCCTATTTCTATATATGTCTATGTGCATAAAATGTTAACATTATTTGATTCATTCTTTCTTGTTACCTTCTTAACATGTTTCTATTATTCTTCTCAGTTAACAGAAACTGCTACAGACATTCATTAGGGCTGTCTCTGTGTATTGGTCTGTGTTCTTTTCAGATAAATTCTAGTTAAGATACATTGGAGTAAAACCTGGGCTTTCCCATTTACTGGATATTTGACAAAATATTCTCATAAAAGAGGAAAGGTAATATTATTATTCTCAGATTATTTATGTGGTTCATGCATTAATATATAAAAAACTGGTAGAAAGATATGTGGTGTATAGTAGATTTTCAAAAAGGTTTGTTGCTGCTATGTTCACAATCCTATTAGGCCTGTAAATTCCATATAACCTTTTCATTGGACCAGAGACATTGGCGTCACTGGTTAAAAATGAGCTGGTTAAAAATGTGGAAACTCAGGTCCCACCCCAGAACTCCTGAGCTAGATAGAATCTGGATGTTTCCAAGGTCTCCAGTGTGTTCCCTATGCATTAAAATTTGAGTACACCTCTAACTCACCATAACTTTCCCATCCCAGAAATACACACCATTTATCCTATAAGATATAAATATAACATTCAGAAATGTGTATGCCTGTGTTGGGGCCTTAATTTTTTAATTTATCTTCCAGAAAAATATAGTCTCCACAGTGGTTTTTGTGGACCATGTGTCATCTTCTTTCCTCAGAGTTAGAGAATATTACTGTGTAAAAAATGATCTTATTGGATAATTTAGGAATTCTCCTAAGTCCCAGTGAGTTCTCATAAGTCTCTGGTTTCATCTTGATTGGATAATTTAGGACACTCTCCTAAGTCCCAACGAGTTCTCATAAGTCTCTGGTTTCATCTTGGGTCAAATGATGAGCTCTGTCTATGGGCACCTGGTGACTTGTTTTGAGATCCAGGGACGGCTGCCATTCAGGGATGTGGCTGAAGAGGTGTCTCATAAAGAGCGGGGAGTGTACAAGGATGTCATGTTGGAGAACTTACAGGAACCTGGCCTCTGTGGGTGAGGAAAACGTCCCCCAGGAATGCCCAGTCCACTCTCCGGGGGTTTGGCCCCATTGTTTGTGGCATGTCTCCTGGGAGCTTCAGCATCCTACGACAGAGTTTCAGATACCTGCTTTCAAGGACATACTGGGAGTTTGTTGGTATAGAAAAGGAAGACTTCGTGATCCTTCATCATAACTTTAAGCTTCATCTTTCCTGAGGTAACCTACATCCTTTACTCAAGATTAGTCATAATTCTATAAATTCAGTGGCATAACATATTGTTGCCCCCATCTTAACGTCCAGTTTCCACACCTTATTTCTGACCCAGTAATAGTTAGAAGTGGAACTCAGGATCTGAAATGTTTACTGTCCTAGCAACAGTAAAGGTGCCATCAGAAAACAGTGTTTTGGGAAATCATATCCTAGAATATTCTAATATCCTACAATGTCCTCTCTTCTCACCTGAGCACAACACTGGATTGGAGATTGGGAAATCTCCAGCCAAACTGATGTTCCTTTTTTTAAGAAACAGGCTTTGCTGTCTGTAAGCCAAACCTGGTTCCCTTTCTGGAGCAAAAGAAGGAGCCCTGGAATGTGAGGAGAAAGGAGATAGGGGCCACACACCCAGCTGGGTGGGAGTGGGGCCAAGGGTCACAGAGGAAGCCAGATCTTAAAATATGGTTTGGGAAGGTCTGCTTTAATGGAAAAGGTTTTTAAGACACCTATGTTTTCTGTTGCTGTCACAGAGGGACATCTGCCCAACTTTTATTGTCTCTTAGAAACCTCTGGGCATCTCCTTCTGCTCAGTGGTCTTCCGCCACATTCACACTGAGGCCCCAAAACCCCTTGGACTGTGAGGCCCGGCATGATCTGGCTGCCGTTCTGTCGCTCGTGGGGGCCTGGGAAAATCTGTGCATGCTTCCTAGGAATTCCATGCTAAGCCATTTTTAGAGTTCTGCGTTGCCTCCATGTAAGAATTGGAGAGGGAAGTGGTTGAGATAGTGGGATTTGGTTTAGAAATCCCAAGAACACTGGAGACAGGTATCATGCATGTTTTCCTGAGTCACTTCCAATCCTGTGGAGGCTTCAGATAGGACCCTCCAAGGTTCAGACTCAGGGATTTCATTATGTCACAATGCACCTCCTTAGAATGAGAAAATGGAATCTTCCTCTGTTCCACTTTGAAATTTCCTTGTTCTTTGTAGGAACTAACTTGGGAATTTCAAGTCTCAGGGTCCTGGGATCAAGTCCTGTGTTGGGCTCCGTGCTCAGTAGGGAGTCTGCTTCTCCCTCTCTCTCTGCCTCTGCCCTTCCCCCTGCTCGTGCTCTCTCTCTCTCTCAAATAATTAAATAAAATCTTTAAAAAAAAAAAAGAAGTTTCAAGTCTATACGCACCAGTTCCTCAACAGTAATAGAGTTTTATATATCTATTCACCTCATAGAATTCTTTCTTTTATTGAGGTATAATTGACATATAATATATTAATTTCAGGTGTATGGCATAACGATTTGCTATTTACATACATTGTGACATTGTGCAGTGATCACTACTTTAAGTTAGCTACTGTCACCATTTTTCCTTTTCTTTTCTTCCTTTTTTTTCTTTTCTTTTCTTTTCTTTCTTTCTTGTTCTTTCTTTTTTTTTTTTTAATGTAGGCTCCACACCCAGCATGGAGCCCAACTTGGGGCTCGAACTCACAGCTGTGAGATCAAGAGTCAGATGCTCAACTGACTGAGCCACCCAGGTGCCCCCAAAATTTTCTGCGTATGATGAGAACCCTCAACATTTAGTCTCTAAGCAACTTTTAAACATGCGATACAATATTATTGTCTATAGTCACCATGCTGTACATTACATCCCCATGACTTATTTATTTTATGACTGGAAATATATACTCCCTGATGTCCTTCCCGCATTTCATCCATCCTCAGAACCCTTCCCTTCTGGTAACCACCAGTCAGTTCCCTGCATCTATGAGGTTTATTATGTGTTTGTTTTGTTTTCAAGTGAAATCATATGGTATTCGTCTTTTTTTCTGTCTGACCTATTTCACTTAGCGTAATACCCTCCAGGTCCACCCATGTTGTTGCAAATGGCATGATTTCACTCTTTTTATGGCTGAGTAATATTCCATTGTGTGTGTGCATGTGTGTGTGGGTGTGTGTGTCCCACATCTTCTTTATCCATTCATTTATCAATGGACTTAGGTTTCTTCCATCTCTTGGCTATTGTAAATAATGCTGCAATGAATATAGGGGTGCATAAATATTTTCAAATCAGTATTTTTGTTTTCTTGGATAAATGCCTAGAAGTGGAATTGCTGAATCATATAATAATTCTACTTTCAAATTTTTGAGAAACCTCCATACTGTTTTCCATAGTGGCTGCAGCAATTTATAGTCTCACCAACAGTGTAAGAAGGTTCCCTTGTTCTTCACATCTTTGCCAACACTTGTTATTTCTTGTTTATTCAATTCTTTGAAGGCTGAGGGAGGTGGGGAAGCTGCAGAAGAAAAATCTCAAGCTTGTAGAGGTTGGTTCATGAGGTTTAAGGAAAGAAGTAATCTCTATAAAAGTGCAAGGTGAAGCAGCAAGGGCTGATGTAGAAGCTACAGCAAGTTCTCCAGAAGATCTAGCTCAGATAGTCAGTGCAGGTGGCTCCACTAGACGACAGATATTTCAGTGTAGATGAGACGGTGATCTATTGGAAGATGCCATCTAGGACTTTCATAGCGAGAGAGGGGAAGTCAATGCCCAGGTTCAAAGCTTCAAAGGACAGGCTGACTCTCTGGTTAGGGGCTTAATGATCCTGGTGACTTTAAGTTGAAGTCACTGCTCATTTAACATCCCCCAATCCTAGGGCCCTTAAGAATTATGCTAGGGGTGACTGGGTGGCTGAGTTGGTTAAGTGTCCAACTCTTGGTCTCAGCTCAGGTCTTGATCTCAGGGTTGTGAATTCAAGCCCCATATTGGGCTCCATGCTGGGTGTGGAGCCTACTTAAAAAAAAAAAAAATTATGCTAAATCTACTCTTTCTGTGCTCTATAAATGGAACAACAAAGCCTGGATGCTGGCATATCTGTTTATAACAGGGTTTGCTGAATATTTTAAGCCCACTGTTGAGACTTACTGCTCAGAAAAAAGATTTCTTTCAAAATATTACTGTTCATTGACAATGCACCTGACAAGAGATCTGACGGAGATGTACAATGAATGTAGTTTTCATGCCTGCAAACACAACATCCATTCTGCAGCCCGTGGATCAAGGAGTTATTTCGACTTTCGAGTCTTGTTATTTTAAGACATATATTTCACAAGGCTATAGATGCCATAGATAGTGATTCCTTTGATGGATCTGAGCACAGTAAATAGAAAATCTTCCAGAAAGAATTCACCATTCTAGAAGCCAGTAAGAACATTGATGATTCATGGGAAGAGGTGAAAATACCAATATTAACAGGAGTTGGGAAGAATTTGATTGCAACCCATATGTAGACTTTGAGGGGTTCAAGACTTCAGTGGAGGAAGTACCTGCAAATGTGGTAGAAACAGCAAGAGAACTAGAATCAGAAGTGGAGCCTGAAGATGGGACTGAACTGCTCCAATCTCATGATAAAACTTGAATAGATGAAGAGTTGCTTCTTACAGATGAGCAAAGAAACTGGTTTCTTGAGATAGAATCTACTCCTGGGGAAGATTCTGTGGAGATTGTTGAAGTGACAACAAAAGAGTTAGAATATTACATAAACATAGCTGATAAAGCAGTGGCAGGTTTGAGAGGATGGACTCCAATTCTGAAAGAAGCTCTACTGTGGGTAAAATGCTATCAAACAGCATCGCATGCTACAGAGAGATGGTTTGTGAAAGGAAGAGCCCATTGAAGTGGCAGACTTCATTGTTGTCTTATTTTAAGAACTTGCCCCAGCTGCCCCAGCCTTCAGCAACCTCCACGCTGATGAGTCAGCAGCCGTTGAGACCGAGGCAGGACCCTCCACCAGCAAAAAGATTATGACTTGCTGAAAACTCAAATAATGGCTAGCACTTTTTTTTTTTACAATAATTGTTTTTAAAAATATAATGCTCTTGCACACTTAAAAGACTACAGTATAGTATATGCATAACTTTTATATGCACTGCTTTATCTTGGTGATCTGAACCAGCAATATCTCCCAGGTATGCCTATAATTATTGATAAACATGTACTTATTGCCACTTGTTAATTGTTTTCCACCTGTTCCGTAGTTTCTCTCTATTCCTTCTTTTGCTCTCTTCACTTGTGGTTTGATGACTTTCTTTAGTGGTGTGCTTAAATTCTTTTCTCATGATCTCTTGCATTTTATTTTGTGTATCCCTTAACTAATTATTGTAGTTACAGATATTTTTACGACTTCTCTTCTAGCCTTCATACTAGCTTTATAAGTGATTAATCCACTACATTTACTATATGTTTACCTTTACCAGTGAGATTTTCACTTTGATATGTTCTCCTGTTATTAATTAGTACCCTTTCTCTTCAGCTTGAAGAAGTCCCTTTAACATTTGTTGTAAGACCAGTCTGGTGGTGATGAACTCATTTAGCTTTTACTTGTCTGGGTAACTCTTTGTCTCTCCTTCAATTCTGAATGATAACCTTGCCAGGCAGAGTATTCTTGGTTGGAATTTTTTTTCCCCTTTGGCACTTTGACTACACCATGCTGCTCCCTTTCGGCCCACAAAGTTTCTGAGGAATCTGCTGATAGTTTTATGGGGTTTCCCTTGTATATAACACGTTGTTTTTCTCTTGCTGCTTTAAAGATTTTTCCCTTTATCTTTAGTTTTTGACATTTTAATTACAATGTGTCTTGTTGTGGGTCTCTTTGGGTTTATCTTATCTGGAACTTTCTGGGCTGCCTGGATCTGGATGTCTGTTTCCCTACCCAGGTTAGGGAAGTTTTCAGCCATTATTACTTCAATTAAGTTTTCTGCCCATTTATTTCTTCTTGAGGAGCCCTGTAATGTGAGTGTTACTCTGCTTGCTACTATTCCATAGGTCCCTTAAGTTATCTTCACGTTTACAAATTCTCTTATCTTTGTGCTGCTCTGTTTGGAAGAGTTACACTGCCCTGTCTTCCAGGTCACTGATCCTTTCTTCTGCATTGTCTAGTCTCCTGCTGAATCCCTCTAGTGTGTTCTTCAGCTCTGTGACTTCTGTTTGGTACTTTTAAAATATTTTCTGTCTCTTTGTTGAAGCCCTCACTGCGTTCATCCATTCTTCTCCTAAGTTCTATGAGCATCTTTAAGACCATTATTTTGAACTCTTTATCAGGTAAGTTATTTACCTCCATTTCATTAAGCTTTTCTTTCTGGGATTTTTTTTTGTGTGTGTGTTCTCTTCATTTGGAACATATCTGTTTCTTCATTTTGCTTGACTCTCTGTGTTTTTTCTATGTATTAGGTAAAATGGCCACCTCTTCCTGTCTTGAAGGAGTGGTCTTATGCAGGAGATGAACCAGATTGTTTCACCTTGCCCTAGCCCTTGGTTGTTGTCTCTTGAACCTTTGTGATTAAGCAAAGTTTATTCTTGATAGGTCCCAGTTGTTGAGGGTGTGCCAAGACCTTCAGTGTTCCAGAGGGAGGGATCTTAGCACCTGCTGACTTTCAGGCTGATTGGAAGCCAGACTCTCAGACAGCAGCTTTTAAAGTATACAAATACATACAGTTCTATGGGACCACAATCACAAACCCTGCTGACCTCCAGACCAGGTCATCTGGAGGTGTCCCCTTGGCAACAGTTGCAAAAAATCAAGGCTCCAGACAAGTGTATGAGCTCCTTTCTGGGATGTACTAGTGAGCTGTAGTGAGGCCAAGGGAAAGCACAAAGGTGGCATTCCCCCAGCCCACATTCCCTTAGAACATTTCGGTAGTCTCTAGATGTGACCTGAAGCCTGCCCCTCAGGTTGAAGTTCCAGGACAAGTAAGCAGGCCTTTTTCACAGGAAGACTGGGATATGTTTCAGTCTGCTGTCTGTGTAGTATCCTGGGGGTGAGAGCCTGCCAAGAATTATCTCTCCGATTGTTTCAGAAGTGCTAATATTTACCAAGCATCTGTGATGCACCAGGTGTGGTCTGGACAATGTAAACATTCACCATTTACTCCTCACACCCCCTCATGATGTCAGCACTGTATCTCAATGGTATAGGTGACTCCATGTCACCAAGACTAATTTCTCACTTGGCCTCTCAAGTGTTCAACACTTGAACCTCTCCCTTCCTCTTGAAACACTCTTTCCTTGGCTTCCCTGATAAAACACTCTCTGGTTTTTCTCTTATGTTTTGGACTATTTTTTCTCTCTCTTCATTGCAGATGCATCTTCCCTACCCTACCATTAATGGTTAGATGGAGTTCTTCCAGGCTCCATCTTAGGTTCTCCTTCTCTCACTTCATAGACTTTCCCCACACTTGGCTTCTATTTCCATCTATACACAAATTAACTCAAAGATTTGTGTCCAGCTGGATGTCTCCTTTGAACTCAAGATTTTTATAGCCAACTGTTTCCTTGACATCTCTTGGATGTTTCAAAGATGTCCACAGTCAACATGTCCAAGACAGAAGTCTTGACCATACATCCTATAAACCCACTGCCTTCCCAGGGTCCCTATCTCAGGAAATGGGATCATGGTATGCTAGGTGTTATTCTTGACTCTTCTCTCTATCAAGTCTTATAGCTTTTGTGTTCCATGTATCTTTTGAATCTCTCCATTTCTCTCCATCTCTATCCCTGCCCCAGGCCAAGCCACTGTCATCTCTCACTTGGACCAGGAAAGTAACATCCTAACTAGCTAGCCTCCCAGAACCCACTCTGTGCCCCCTTCCATCTGTTCTCCATACTGCAGCTGTCATTCATCCCACAAATATGATCAAGCACTTCTTACAGGCCAAACACTATTTTGGCATTGAGAGTGGTCTCCTCTAACACAAATCTGATACTGCCATCCCCTTGCATAAAACTCTTCAACAGTTTTTCCTAGCTCTTGGGATAACAACGAAATTTCTTTACATAACCCCAGGCCCTGCAACATCTGGCTTGTGTATAACTTTCTGGCTTTATCTTTTACCACTCTTTTCCTCTGAACTCCTACGGCATTTACAGCCTTCTTCATTGTCTGGGGCTTGTTGTTTCAGCAGCAACTACCCAAGGAGATGCTAAGCTCCCTGAAGGCAGGAGCCATGTCTAAATCTTTGCCTGTCTCCCTCACTTGGCATGTGCTGGGCACTTACAACCCACTGTTGATGTTAGATCAGAGCCCCTTTTTGTCCTTTACTTTGGACTTGGAGTTCCTCTGCATTTTGTAGTCACAATAAATACCCTTTCCTTTCCTTTCCTTTCCTTTCCTTTCCTTTCCACACTCAGCCGCCAACCACAGGAGGGTGGCCCCCTTTTCTCTTGTAAAAACCAATCGTTTGCAGGTGGATTTGACCTTGCATTCCCAAATTATCTTTGATGTTGGCTCAAAAACTCTCTCCCCACAGCCCTCCCAGGCTAATGCATCAGAGTCAAATCTGAAGGCCTCTAGCTGATTTTCCAAACTTGATCACTGCCATCTCTCTGACCCTGAATAGCTTAAATTAGGGGCCCTATTTTCTTCTCTTTCTTTTTCAGCTCTCTCAGAGTACTGAGCTGGCTTTGGCGAATATTGTCTCTTTTAATATTCCTTTTCATATGAGCCCAGCTTACCCAGATTAACATATTTCATTAAGGGCTCTCTTTCCCTTTCTTTATCAAAGGGTTTCTGATGCAAAATATTCTTCTTAAAAAAATAAGGCAGTGGCTGGGGAGATCTCAGTGCCTTCTACTCTGTGGGCTGCCTGCCAGGAGGGGACCTGGAGCCTCTGGTTTTTTAGGAGATACATTTGCTGTAGAGGGGGAGCAGCTTGGACAAAAGCCACATCTGGAGCGTTTAGTTGTCTGCGCCTGGGAAACAAATCCATTCTGCATCTCTGACTTCCTCCTTGCATCACGGCCCTAAGCGCCCCCTCCCACCCCCCATGGCAATCTTTCTGCAGCACAGAGAGGAGGTTCCCTGGGTCACAACGACAGCTCACAACATCCCAACACCAGTCCCTCCAACAGCCACGCTCCAGCACACACAGAACGACAGAGCGCACCAGGCAGGCTCACCCCATGGTGGCCGGCAGCTCGCACCATGAAGCTGCCTTCTGGGCTTGGAGGGCCATCCTCAATGAACCCACCCCTGCTCCTTGCTTGGGGAACAGAAGCGAAATGTAGTGTCTGCATTTTTAAAACTGCACCGCGCCATCTGATAGATTTGTGTGGACGGTGCTATTTATCATTCAGCATTCATGTATTATTACTCTGCTGCCTGGGGCCAGGAGAAGTCAGCGTGAGCGGGATGGTTTAGAAAGGGCAGACTTGGTAATTTCCCTTGGAAAATTAGCACAATGAGCAACATGGCAGAAAATGTGGCAAAGACAAAACTGTGGCAAAGAAGGGGGTCAGGAGCAGCTGGTCCGGACCCAGCATGGGTGTGGTCCAGGGCAGGAGGAAGAGAGAGGGAGGGAGAACAGAGGCACGGAGCGGACACCCATGGAGAGTTAGGATGTGCCAGGCTCTGTGCTAAGCACTTCCACGTAAGTCCTCACACTCTCTTAATCCTTACAACCACCCTGAGAATGACCTGCTATTGGCCCCATTTGATAGATAAAGAGATGTCCAAAGTAGCTTGCTAAAGATCACAAAGCTCCGACACTTGGTCAACCCAAGTCTTCTGCTTTGAGAATTGTTCTTGTTCCACTATTCCATGTGTGGAAGAAGATCTATTTACACACACACACACACACACATACACGCACGCGCCCAGCCCCCTCCTTCCTTTGAGTCACCCATCTGTTCCCTAGGATACCTTTTTCAGTTATCATGTAATATAGTTTGTGGTATGTTACATGTGATTGGATAGTGCTTTATAATGGTTCTGAAGGCATGTGTGTGCGTGCGCGCGTGCGTGTGTGTGTGTGTGTGTGTACACAGTGCATGTTCTCACTCCGACCGCACTGTAAGCTCCAAGAGCAACACTCTGCCTCTTAATTCTTTTTCTTCCCCTACCACATGGCTACTGCATGATTTTGCAAAAACTTACTGGCACTCAGTCCATGTTGCTGACTGACAGACATCTATTTCAGCGTGCAAGCCCCACAGGACTAGAGATTGCCACATGAGGTATGTGAGTTAGAAAGGAGGGAGGAACTCACTTTTATGAAAGGTTTACCGTAGCCCTGTGCTGGATGCTTTCTTTCATCCTCAAAACAATCCCGCAAGGCAGGCACTACCATTCCCACCTTGCAGGAACGCCCACCGGGATAGGGGACGGGTGCCCACCGGGGTGGGATAGTCTGGAGCAGTTCGATGCAAAGGTAGGGCAAAGGACCAGGCAGCTGCCCCATGCTCTTGATCCCACGATTGATTTTTTTCACAGGTGCAAAGCCCTCATTAAAGGGAGAGTCTTCGTTACCCCTCCCTCCACTCTGCCCACCCGTCCTGGGACCTCCAGCTCTGGGGTAGGGTATGGCAGTTGCTCATCTTGCAGGAGAGCCCAAGGGGGTTGGGGAAGACATGGATGTGCCCCGAAAACAGCGCCTTTCCTGCCCGCCTCTCTGGCCCTGCTCTCCAGACGTGGGAGGTTCTCAGCTTCGCCCGGCTCTGTGGTGCCCCAGGAAAGGTCTGCACACCTTAGAGCGTGGTCCGTGGGGGCGAGCAGGCTTGGGGCAGCATGGGGGAGGAGGGCAGGGAGGCAGTTACAAGGAGCCAGGGGGCAGGGGTGCGAGTGACCGCCCAGGCGCCCACTCCCACCTCCGACAACGAGGAGCAGAGCCCGCTGGCCATGGCAAGCTGACGGGGAGCTGGAGCGTGCACCACCACATGGGGACGTGGGCCTGCAGACCTGTCTGGTTCCAGGCCAGCCTCAGGAAGTCTTGAGGCATGAGATGGACACAGTCAGCCTCCTCTCCCTCTAGGCCCTGTGTCTCTGCTGAGGCCCCGCTGCTCCTCACCTCTCTCCCTGCTGCAGCCCTGCAACAGTCTCCTTGCTCCCAGAGGCTTCTCGTTCTTCCACAGACACCGGATGAATCTTTCCAGGCTGCCATGGTACCCAAATCTCTCTCTGGGAGCTCAGACACTGTCAGTGGCTCTCAGTGACCTTCCCCAACAAAGTAAAACTCAGCCCAGAGGCCCCCTCCCAACCTGGCCCCAGAACACATTTAGTCCGATTGCCCAAGAACTATATCCGAGAGCCCTCTGTGCCCCACTCAGGCTCTGCCCTTCCCCTTTCCTTGAATCCAGGCCCATCACCTCTCAGTCCTCAAGTCCTAGCTCTCAGTGCAGCATCTACAGGGACAGGAGAGACGTTTCCCCAGTGTCCCTGTGAGTGGTGGCCTCTCCTCTCACCACCTTCTTCCCGCACTCAGGGTGGACTCCTGGGTGGCTGGCTGCCGCCTGACTTTCTCCCCAGCCAGACCGTAAGCTTCTGAGGGCAGCTGTAGAAGCCTGTTTCAGAGATGTAGAACCTTGTAGAACCCTGTAGAGCCGTGTATCAGAGGTGACTGACCCCAGTGTCCTGGACAGAACTGCTTCTCAAGAGGTGAATATGCAACTCAGAGGTTTGCTTTGCTGTATCTGACTCACTCAGCAGCGCTCTGCTGAGTGCCTACCACGTGGTGGGCCATGTGCCAGGTGCTGGGAAGACGGCAGGGACCGGGACTTTGTCCCTCCAGAGGGGAGGACACCTAGCCAGCCACTGACCACGTGCTGTGCTAAGGGCCAGAGGAAGGGTCTGGAAGGCCTTGGGGGAAACAGAACCTTGGATCTACCCCAAGACCTGGAAAATGAGCTGGAGTTGGTGGCGGAATCGGGGCTGGGGAGGGCTGAGTGCTCCAGACCCCTTTTTGGCATTTGATTTTTAAATTGTTTTGAAAAGCTTATATAGGCTTATGTGAATTTGAAAGGTACAAAAGCATCCAGAAGGAGGAGTAGGGTTTCCCCTCACTTGCATGTTGTCAGGGCCCCCTAGGTGCCCTCTCGGGACGCCCCATGGCCCATTCTTCACATACCTTCCAGAGACAGTCACACAGATAACAAACACGAGCCCCTGCAGCTCTTTTGTGGCTTGGTCCACTCCGGGCCTCTTGTCCGCTCTGAGGCCCCCTCCTTGCCATTCCTGCCGCTTGACAATGGGGCCCCCATTTCCCTGGAGACCTGGGGGCCTGTCATTAACTGTTCCACAGGGCCTCACAGTGGCAGGCAGCTCATGGGAGCTAGCGAGGGTCCCAGGGGAGGGCTCTGAAGGGCTACCGGGAGGACAAAACTTAGATCTAGGCTTTTCCATCCACCAGAGACCAGCAAGGACCAGCTCTCTGACCCCCAAGCATTCCCATCATCCCAAACCAGGAATGCCCAGATGACCTAGCCAAACCCATGATGTCTCTGACCCCACAGACACAGCCCATAGCCCCTTAGCTCTGGGCCTTCCCATTGCTTTAAGTCAGACCACCTTGTGGAGCTTGGTCCAGGGACAATCCTGGAAAGAAGGGACTGGCACTCTCTCCCCATCAATTGGGGTTCCATCTGCCCCTCTCACAGAATTCTTAGCCCAACCAGAGTCCCTCCCTTAGGAAGCCACAGGGGCTCATACACTGGTGGGTGCCGGCGTGTTTGCCTTAGATGGGCAGCTCAGAGGCTCAGGGACTGTCCTGCTGGAAGGGCACAGGCAGGGCATGGGCACAAGGGCTGTGGAGGGCTGAGCCTTCACCCTACCTGATTTGTTCTTGTATTCAATGTCGAAGCCCGTGATGATGCTGTTCCCATCGAATCGCTGGGTCCAGCGCAGGTTCATGCTCCGGGCCTTCACCTCCCGGATCTCCAGCTCTGGGGGGTCAGGGGGCTCTGGGGAGTGGCACATGGAAGGAGCAGAAGTGAGGATGGCAGCAGAGAGCTTGGCCCCCTGCCTATCTCCAGAGAAGACCAGGGTTCTGCTATATCCCTGGGGGTTGGGGACAACTGTGGTCTACCCAAGAGTCCTGAACCTTGGGGTCTGGGCAAGGTGGGACTGGGAGGCCCAGCAGCAGGGCTCAGAGCCAGAAGGGGGCCAAGCCTGGTCTCCTGCTTTGTTACCCTCTCTTCCTTGGCCTGGGGGAGGACAGGTCCTCTTGAGGGATTTCCTCTGACCTGAGAGGCTGCTTGTCCTCCATGAAGAGCTCCCAACTTTTCCCAGCTCGACTTTCCCTTCTCTCATCTCCTCCAGCGTCTGGGCCCACAAACCCAGATACCTTCACTTCTGGAAGCAGCAATGTGTTCTACAGTGATGGTGGCCATTGTAAACCTTGTTGTCTGAAATGTGCCTGGAAGGGCCCTTATTGCCCCACTCTGGCCAGAAGGGAGAGTGGACGAAGGCTCTTCCCAAAGGCCATTTCCCATCATCCTCCACCACGGCTTGGGTGATGCCCCTGTTCTTGAGGTGGAGTTAGCAGTGGGGACCTGGCTCCCTGGGGAAGGGGTAAGGAATGGTGGGGCAGGTGAGGGTACCTTGCACAGTGAGTTGGATCAAGCCCCGGTCCTCCCCATATGAGTTGATGGCATGGCAGCTGAAGAACACAGAGTCCCCACGGTCAGCTGGCTTGAGCTGGGAGGTGGCCAGCAGGGGCAGGAGGATGGGGAGAGAGGGAGGAAATGGGGAGAGTGTTTTAGAACTTGTCTGCTGAAGCAGGCCCACTCTCGTGGGGATAAGCAAGGCCACTTCTTCTGGGAGGGGGACCCATAAGGGGCTTTGTCAAGGGCTCCTCGTCCCAGAAAGTTCCAAGGATGGAGGTTGGAAGAGTCCAGGCATGAAGGGGCTGAGGGGGTCCAGGAAGAAGAAAGAAAGGAGCTGAGGGGTCCCAGGAGAGAGGGGAAAGGGGGCTGAGGGGTCCAGGAGGGAGGAAAAAGGGGGCTGAGGGGTCTCAGGAGGGAGGGAATGGCTGAGGGTCTCATGACAAGGGGAGGAACTGAGGAGTCCCAGAAGGAGGGAGGAGCTGAGGGGTCCAGGAGGGAGGATGGAGACCAGGGGTTCCAGAAAAGGGAGAAGGGCTGAGGGTTCCACACATTTAATGGCTGTGGGGTTGTCAGGAAAGAGACATAGTGAGGTTCTAAGGCAGAGGTTCCTGAATAGGCAGGAAAGGGAAGGTGTTTTGGGGGTTGGGGGAGGGGCTCCCAGATCCCCATTTACCTCCATTAGATATAGATGTAAAACTGTGGGATCCCCACTTTCTGAAATTTGGGGTCCCCCTGAGACTGGGGCATGGTCGCTCACCTTCAACGTGGAGACAACCTCGTCACCGTTGTCCTTGGTGGTGATGGCGTACCGCATGACTCGGTCGGGGTCGATAACCGTGTCCCCCTTCTCCCAGCGGATGATGATGGGCCGCTCACCCCGCGCTGTGCAGTTGAGCTCCTTCGCGTGACCCTTGATGGCGATGGTGGTGTTGGGGTGGGAGGTGATCATGGCTGGGACTGGGGAGGGGAGGAGGTGCAGGAGGCCCCAGTAAGGGGGGAGGCCAGGCTGGGGGAGGGGCGTGTGCCCTGCGCAGAGCCCCCCCTCCATTGCCCCTCCCCGCAGAGTGCCTCAGCCCCAGGGACAGGGTCCAATAAAAGTTGTGGGGTGGTGCTGTAAGAAACCCCACTGGCCTGTCTCCCTTTCCCCTTCCCCACCCATGACTGGAGTGGCCTCTCTCTTCTCCAGGGATTCTCATATTCCATGGACCCCTCTCCAGAATGCTTTAAAATGCACAATATACATAGAATTACAAAGGAAACCAGATATATTGAAGTACGGTTATACAAATATTAAAAACCTTCAAAAGCAAACTTTTCATATGGTATATCACATATCAATATATGTTTTTTATTACTCTTTATCAAATACGATCTAGTGCTGAGCTTAGAGCAGCACAATGCTGTAACAGCAATGAGCATGAGTGCTATGTGGAGACACGTGCAGGAACTGCGGTGCGAAAACATCTGTGGATTTCTCCGGGCGAGAGCCCCAGGTCCTGCTGCCGCCGGGCTTTGTTGTTTATATTCAAAATGGAAGGAAATACTACATTTCAGTTATAAGTTAGTGGAAGAAAAGGTGTGCCCTCTTTTCTGACCCCAATTCATGGACTCCTTGAATCAGATTCATGGACTTTCTTTGGGGGTGGTCTCTGGACCCTGGGTTAGGAGCCCTGCTCTAAAGCACTGGGGCCTCTGCTTTGTGTTCATGGCTCAGGCTCTCTCCATGGCTCTGGCTCAGCTGGTTTGCTCCTCTCAAACTGCTGAGAAACTCCCCTGTTCTTCCAAACAAAATGCAACAGAAAAGCGTGGCGAGCATCTCCACGATTAAAGTCCCCCCGGCAGTGCTAACCGGTCTGTGACCCTCCCCACCGCCACCTCTACCACTGACCTGGGAAAATCATCATGAAACAACCAGGGCCCCAGCTGGCCATCAGGACACCCCTCCCACTGCCCTGAAAAGAAGCTTCTAGATCTTGACCCTCTTCTGGGCCTGAGCACCTTGCAGCAGCAGCAGCAGGAGGAGAGTAGCAGAGGGAAAGATGATCTTGGCTGCCAGTGAAATCCCAGCCCCATTCTCCTCCATCCAATTCAACAAATATGCATCGAGTGCCTATGCCAATACATGGCACTGCGCCAGGCTTGGGGGGCAGCACCATGATGTGAGACAACGGTCCTTGCCTGGGAGGAGGGGGAGGAGTGGGAGAAGGGAGGGGGAGCAAGACACCTGCATGAGCAACACGAAGATGAGGAAGATGTGAAGAGTACTGCACAGAGGTATTAGGAGAAATTACCTGTGACTGAGGGCTATCTGGGAAGGCACCAGCCAGCCATTTTACAAGCATTTTTGGGGCACCTATTATGTGCCAGGTCTTGTGTTGGGATCTAAATGAATAGGACACATCGGATCTCAAGGAGTTTCACGGTGGCAGTGAGAACAGACAACAAGACTAGCAATTCCAGCACAGAATGGTAAGTACTAGGCTGAGGAAATGCACACAGACACAGCGGGGTGTCGATGGGGAGGAAAGGGTACCCTAGCCAGTGGGACCTGCTTGAGCAGAGGCAGACCTCGGAAAGGTGAGGGGTCTGATGCAGCTGGAAGACTGTCCTTGTCCTGGCCTTTTCCTCACTACCTTCCTGGGAAAAGCTGCCTCTCAGAGTACAGGTCCCCAGGGGCTCTTACCCCACCCAGGGTGCCCATTAGCCATCCCGGAGCCCACACATTGGGCTGGGCAGTGCTTGACTGTGAGACTGTAAGAATCAGACCCCATTCCACCTTCCCGCCCCCACCCATGGTGGGAGAGGACCCCTCCTCACACTGAGTTCTGCAGAGGAGCACCTCACAGACCCCATCACCGGCCTGCTTGGGCAATTGTGCAAGAGAGCTCCCCATCTCCTCTGTCCAGCCAGCCCCCGGCTCCCCTCTGGGGCACCGTGTCCCTGCTCTGCTTCAGTGGCCGACACTTTCTTTCCCTCCCAGCGTTCTCAGGATCTCTCTCCCTTCCAGCTTTGAGGACCTACTCAGACAAAGTTCTTCCCAGCAAACTCTCCTGGGTCACCTGACTCCTAAGGACAAAGGAAGCCATGCAGCCATAACGATGTGTCCTGAGACACCCGTCGCTGGGCGAGGAGACATCTGGAGCAAGTGTGGGGGATGAAGGGTGGTGTCTGGTGCCCCTGAAATCACACCGTGCAGCCAGCCACCGCCTCTGCCTGCTGTCATATGGGACTCGACACCGAGGGCAGCCCTGGCCCCCGGCCCCTGCGCCAGCCTCTCAGCCAATCCTCGCCTCAGCTCATCAAATAATGAAGCAGATAAATTTTATAATGCACAACATTACACCAGGATATACAATAAAACGCGAAAGACAAATAACGAGGTGCAAGTTATAATGAAGAAAAAGCCTGCAGTCAGAGACATCCAAGTATGAATTATTGACTAAGGTTTTACACTCTCAAGAATGTGTGGAGGAATATTTTCCATCAAAGATTTGCATAATTCACTCGTATAAACCTGGGTAGAATATAGAGTAAGATTTTACATCAACAAGTCGGGCTTTGCATTGCAGATGCCTCCATTTGTTCTGGAGGACTGAAATGCAGGGGTGTGGGGGCAGGGGCACGGGGGGGGGGGGGGGGGGGGGGGGGGGGGGGGGGGGGCGCTGTGAATGGTCAGAGATGGGGGCTGGGGACCCCTGGGTGGGCCAAGCCCTGAGGCCTTCCTGGGGAAGAGGAGTTCTCTTTCTGAGATGCTACTGAAACCACGGAGGAGCTGGGGGATGTCCATGCAGAAGAGTGTGTGTGTGTGTATGTGTGTGTGTGCGCACGCATCCATGCATGTGCGTGTGGGGGTGGGAGCAGCATCAAGTGTCAGCAGAGGTCAGAGGCCTGGGAAGTAGGGGGAAAGGAAAAGTCTTTCTCTGGAAGGAGGACTTCAAGGCTCTGCACCAGAACAAGAAACTTGCAGCACATCCCTGTTTTGCTCTAGGCAGAGTTGCGGTAGCCCGTCCAGGGCATGAGTGTGAATGAGAAAGGCACCCATCTGGCTGGATGCATCCTGGTGCCAAGAGCCATAGTTTGGCCAGTGGAGCAGGAACTGGGTTTCAGACTCCACTTGCCCCTTAGGCTATGCACCTTTGAGCAGTGCACAACCTGTGCATCTATACATGTCAGTCCCACCCAGGGAATCTTCCCAATCACCTTTGTTTAAAGAGACAGACATGGGGGCAACCAGAGACAATGGGGCCTCCAGAGATCCCACTTTGTCCTTCAGCTCTGAGTAACAACCACACTTGGGGCCTGGGGTGGGTTCCCTTCCCCACTGTTATTGCAATGAGCATCATGCAACACAACCTAATGCTGTCCTCATAGCCTCAAAGCTCAGAGCATGTTCAGGGGAGCCCATCTAAGAAGAGGAGCCTGCTTCTGTGGCTTCTCACCAGCTTGAAGGGATTGGGGGCCAGGCAGGCGTGGGTTCTACTTGTGTCTTCACCAGCTATGTAGGCTTCAACACACTCCAGTCAACTTCTGTGAGCCTCAGGCTCATCACCTGTGATATGAAGACAGGATACCTCCACCTACAGAGTCGCTATGGGGGCAAATAGGGACCCGAGGGCTCTCCTGCCCTGCTCCTGGTCCACAAAAAGCACCAGATAAGCACATGCCCTCCTTAAGATGTGACCTGCCAGGCCATTCCACAGAATCCCAGAGCCCTAGAGTTGGAGAGCCCAGATAATGTTCAATATGGCAGTTATGAGCCACATGGGCTACTGGGTGCTTGAAACGTAGCCTCTGCAGAACTGAGATGTGCTGTAAGATGGTAGACACACACTGGGCTTCAAACACATAGGAAGAAAACAATAAGGTAAAATGTATCATTAATAATTTTGCATTGGTTACATGTTAATATTTTAGATACATTGAGTTAAATAAAATATGGTTGACCCTTGAATAACATGGATTTGAACTGCATGGGTTCACTTATATGCAGATTTAAAAAAATAAGTACAGTATATAGCGCTGTAAATGTATTTTCTCTTCGTTATGATTTCCCTAAGAACATGTGCTTTTCTTTAGCTGACTTTACTATAAGACTACAGTAGAGAATATATACAACATACAAAATAGGTGTTAATCGACTGTTAATGTTATCAGTAAGGCTTCTGGTCCACAGTAGGCTATTAGTCGTTAGGTTTTGGGGGAGTCAAAAGTTATATTTGGATTTTTTACTGCTTTGGGGGGTGGCACCCCTCCCCCCTGTGTTGTTCAAGGTCAACTGTTTACTATTACAATGAATCTCAGCTGTTTCTTTTTACTTTTTAAACATGCGACAATGAGAAGCGTTCAGATTACCCAGATTACTGGTGTGGCTCGCATTTTGTTTCTGTTGAATGGCACGGGTATGGAACATCTACCCGCACCCTTCGTTTTACAAATGAAGAAACTGAGGGCACACAGGGAAGCGATCCGCTCACAGGTCCTACTGCTAGTAAACAGCAGGGCATCTGAGAGGCGGTTAGATGGCAGAGGGCAGTGCTTACCACACAGAGCTGCCACCCCGGAGGAGGAAGCTAAGGCAAGGCTGGGAGAACGAGTCCCCAGTTCTTTAGCATTGTAAGCACAAGCTCCAGATGACTCACGAGGGCTGGTTCTGGGCACTCCACTTGACGGAGGACATTAACAAGCTGGAGTGTGACCAGGAAGATGGACACATTTCAAACCGTGCCATTTGAAGAGTGGCTGAAAACCGGGCATCTGTAACTTGCAGGGAGTAAGATAGGGACAAGACACAAGAGTTCTTTGATAAAGGGAGAAAGACAGACCTCCTCTTTGGTCCAAGAAGGAATTTGCTGGTAGTTTTTGCTGTTTAGGGAGAGAGCTGCATTGGGAGGCAGTGAGTTCCTGCACTCAGGAGGGCAATCTTGGGCACTGCAGAAGAGATCCCAGCAGGGTTGGGGGACCTTGTCCTTGGGGGTGTCTGGGTCTCTGGAGAGAGGGAAAGATGGTCTGGGAATCTGGCTCAGCATACTCTTCCCCTCGCTTTTAGGAGTCTTGAGCCCTCTGCCCTAGGCAAAAAGGAGAGAACCTGCCTCCTCTCTTCTCTCTGCCCTACCCAGTCTCCCTGCCAATACGAGAGCCGAGAACTCTACCCCTGTGCCCCTTCCCCTGACCTGTCCCCGGCCTCCAAGAGCCCCAGTGCCCTCCTGTGCCCACAAACTGGGGGCCCCAGCCCTCTTGGCTGCTGTACAGATGGGCTTAACAAGACAGCCCCCCAGAGGGGGGGTCCAGGGTGGCCGCTGCCCCACCCCACCTGCTCTCCTCTTCCCTCCGCCTCCCCTTTGCTTCTTGTTCTAGATCATAAGGTCTCTGTGCTCCACTGAATCACAGTCACAAACATAATTGAACCTGAACCCTCATAGCACCGAGGCTCAGCTGTGCCCCAGAGGGCTTTCTGGGTTGCAGGCAGACTCCCCAAGAATTCCCTAGAGATGTTCATGTTTAGTCACCTACCTACGGGAGCAAAGATACACACACGAAAAGCAGTGATAAAAATACACCCCAAAGTCACAAACACAGTCACCATAACTGCCTGTGCTCTGATGTCTTGACCACACACTCACACACGGTGTCACATACACATAACATGACGCAATTGTCAGTTGCATGTCAATAACCTGACATGATTGTCTAAGGCACATCCACCCACAGCACCCTCTCTCCAAACACACACACACACACACACACACACACTTTTATGACGACCTTTTACTTCGAACTTACCATGTACCACGTGCTGACAGTATTCTAGGACTTTAACTGAATTAACTCATGTGAAGTAGGTTGTGTTCATATTCCTGGCTCCAAAGCCTGGGTCCTGAACGTGTTTCTTGACTAAACTCCACGGCCTCCCTGGGCCTATGATGCCCATGATGGAGCAGGCAATAAGCTGGATGCTTTGCCTCTTGGCTTATTGCTCAACGATCCCCCCTCAGCAACAACCATGAGAAGTCTTATTATCCCCATTTTTCAAATGAGGAGACCGAGGCTTCCAGAAGGCAGTTCTTCCCTCTCTAAGTCCCTGCTACTGTGGTTGTGGAGGACGGCCACCGCTTGGAGTCTGTCTGTCTGCCGTGCATGCACAGAGTCTCTGGCTTTGGAAAATGGAATTTGGCTGTCACCAAAGAGCTGGGGCTTCTCTGTGGTGGGCAGCCCCAGCAGGATGCTCCCAGGGCGGGCATCAGGGACCGTGGCAGCTTTAGGAGCACAGCAGGGGAGGAGAGGAAGGGATTGTACGTACAGGGCTGAGTCCTCTGTGACAAATGCTAATAGCAGCCACATAGGCAACATGATGCTCCAATAGGACACAGGAGGCTTTAATGAGATACAATTTCTCTGCTTTCCTGCAGTGTAATTCAATTAACAGCCAGGAAAACCTAATTTCTTTTTACAAAGAAGGGTGCAGGGGGAGATTCTCTGGGGACTTGGGAACAGGGAAGGGCTGGGCCTAGAGGCATCAAGGAGACCCATGTAGGCCAGCCGCCTCTTAATACATAGCTCCTTCCAATATGGCCCCTTTAGGTGGAGAGGGTGGCGCATTTCCCTGGGGTCCCGGAGGAAGTCCTGCGTGAACCGAGCCAGTCTTTTTCAAAGCTTTACAGCCCCAGTGCCCGGTATGGTGCCTGGCACTCTGCATGGCCAAATTGGGGCAAGCCTGGTAGAGGCCACAGATGACTCCCTGACACCCCATGTCATTACAGTTGTCCCTCCTATGGGCATTGAGAGGGATCCCTGGCATGGTGCATGCCACATACTGCAGGGTCCTTGTACCCTTGTCTCTGGCGGGGAGACTCCCCAGGGCGGAAGCATCTCTGTTGAGGACTCAGCATATTTGTGGAAAGCTCCCAAGCGCAGGACACCTACCTCTCTTGTTCCCCACCAGTGCCCTGGGTCCACCTTCTTAGGTCCAAGGTTAGACTCACTCCAAGGCAGGGAGGAGCCTTGCTGGGCCTTTGGCCCCCAGGCCACCGCCTTACAGCCAGGCAGAAATTTCAGATTTTCTCCTCCTGGTTCCACTGGGGCCTTCTTGGCAGGCGCCGCGGAAAGGAGGAAGGCACCAGGCTGAGCGGATCCCCGCCTCCCCTCGCTCCCGGACCCTCCTGGGGCAGCAAGCCGAGGGGAGAGGAAATCAATTTCAGAAACAAGACAGTTGTCAGAATCTGATGTAACCGGTTCCCGTCTGTGAAATTACTCACAGGCCGGCTCCTGTCACCCCTGAGGTCCTGCCCAGACCAGCTGCTATTTACATTTTAATTTGATGTGAGAGGCTGATAGATTTTTAAAACACCGTGAGACAGCTTGGCTTCCTTGCTCACCCCCAGCATCCACAGACTTCCCGACCAACCCCAGGCTTGGAGATGGGGTTCTGGGGCTCCTACACGCTGCCATGGGGATAGTCAACTGCATCTATTCGGCCCCTCCCTTGCTCCTCCAGCTGCCTTTCTCTGGGGTCCCACTTCACAGGCTGGGGCGGGGCGGCGGGGGTGGGTCTGCTCCTTGCAGTTTGCATAGCCCGGGGCATCCTCTGTGAGGAGCTTCGCTCTTGTTAAGGAGGTGGCCTGGGGTTATTAGCCTCTACATTACCAGTGAGAAGTGGAGGCTCAGAGGGGCTAAGTGGTTTGTCTAAGGTCACACAGTTGGTAAGTGGCAGGAAGGAGACCAAGCCCCAAGTCCCCTAAGTCATCGGCTCCCTTTCCTCTGGTTTCAGTCCAGCCTTCTCCTTCTGCCTGGTTGATTTTTCTCCCACTCTGGGCTTTATCCCAGGAGCGGGGAACTGGGTGGGGATGACGTAGTGCAGATGAGTCCTGGGGGAGTGCGGAAGGAGCCTGGAAACTGGAGTGGGGCTGGGGCAGGGCCAGGAGGCTAGGCGAGGCGAGGTGGGGTGGGGGGCTGGGGGCAGGAGTTAGCTGGCGGTGAGTCAGCCTTCCTCTGTCTCTGTCTCCCTCCCTCTCTTCCGCCTGGTGATTGGAGCTCAGCTGGTGTTTCTGACAAGTCCCCAAGTCCCCAGGGAGGGAAGATTCAGTTATGAATACCCAAAGGAGAGGAGCAGTGTGTGTGGGAAGGAGAACGTGGAAGAAATAGGATGGGAACGCCACTGGCTGTGGGGAGAGGCCGGATCAAATGTGGAGAAGGCAAGGAATGTTGCATTCCGAAAGGAAGCACGGCACCCCACCTCTCCACCCCATTGTTGGGCAGGAGTCTGTGGTCCTCATGGTGCTTTCCACTCCTGAGGGCTGCCTCTGGGCCGCTCTGTCCCGCATTCTTCTACGTGCATCAGTTCGCTTAATCTCCCAACAACCTCGTTTTGGTTTCCACTTTTCTGATAGGGAAACTGAGGCTTAGAGAAGTAAACTGCCCAAGGTCACACAGCTAGCAAGTGGCAGAGGCAGGACTTAGCCCAGGTGCCTATGGTTTTTACCCACAATGTGACATGGGCCAGAGCAGCGCAGCGGACAGGGGCGCAGGTAGCCAGGAAGGGGCGCGCGAAGAGCCCAGCTTCTCTGAAGAGAAATGCAGTGAACACTGCGGGGAGAAGATTGGTCTGGGAACCAGGAAACCAAGGGATTAGGCTCTTCTGCTCTCTTAGGTGGGAGGCCTGGGGGGAGAGGTTTGAGGAGGTCCTCAGGCCTGGCTACAAGTACAAATTACCTGGAAAGTTTAAAAAAAAAATCTTATGGCACAGTCCCCATGCCCAGAGGCTCAGATTTAATTGGTCCAGGGTAGGGCTGGCGACAGATTTCCTTAAGAGCCACCCCCACCTGGGTGATTCTCATGTGTGGTCTGGGGGAAGAACTACAGACAGGGCTGAGGACCCTCCTCTTCTACCTCCCATTCTAGTACCTGCCCTCTGGTCCTTCCTCTGCTGCAGGGAGGACCATCTTAAAGCCAATAGGATTGGAAGAAGGGCAGCAAAGTCCTGTGGTTCTTCACTGTCTCCAAGGAAGAAGTTCACTTTTTCAGGAAGTCCTTCTGAGAGTCTAACTGAAATCTCTTCAGGATCTGCACGGAGATTTTCGCTAATTAGGATGCTCTGGGCAGGCTAAAACGGTTTTCCGGATGTCCCCCTCTTTGCCCCCTTGGGAGAGGATTTTCCAGGGGACAGCTGATACTCCTGAGAGCTCTACAGACCCACTTGTCAGAGGAGAAGGGAGCCTCCTGGCTCAGAAGCACTTATCTTTTGTTTCTGAAAGGATTACATGTACCCATTTGAGGTGAGTGGGCCCCTCCTTCCCCCAGTGCAGCCAACTCCCCTCCCTCCCCCCAAAGGCTTGTGTCTCCTCCTTGTTAACAAGATCGCGACAAGACCGGTAGCCCTGTTTGGCGGAGTGAGATAAGCTTCCACAAAGGGGCATTGTTGGCACGCGGGGCGCTGGGCGCAGGGCGGGGTGGGTGGCAGCTCACCGAGCTCAGCCAGGCAGCAGCTCCAGGCTTCCCCAGGGAAGAGCTGGTTGGAGGGGGCGGGGGGGGGGGGTTGCCTTCTGGTTTCTGCTTTGTTTTCACTCTTCTTAAAGAGCCAGGGCCATGGTGTTGTTAATTTGATTGCACCCACTTTGGCTTCATGTCTCCCCTGATTAGCCAAGCTCCACCTGAAGCATGAGATGAATTCAAATTGCATGGAAGCAATCAGCTTCGCTCTGAGGGGTGCTGGGGAGATGCCTGGGGAGCCGGGGGCCCATGGGATCCTAGCTGTCCACTGCTTGTGTCCGGGGCGGGGTGGGGGGGGGCACACCTGGTAAGAACAGCATGTGAGAGAGAGAGAGAGAGAGAGAGTGTGTGTGTGTGTGTGTGTGTGTGAAGGGGGTTGGGGTGAGGGTCATGAAGGATGGGATCTTTGAGACTCAGACTGCAGACCTGCTTCTGCTCCAGGGTGGTCCCCTTTGAGACCCTCCCACTCACCAGGCCTTGTTGTCTCCAGCTATAAAATGGGGTCAGTCAGTTCTTCTCTTGGCTGCTTGTCAAGGAGTCCAAAAGCAGACTCAGGGTGTATTCTCAAGGCAGGGTGGGGGACCTGCTTCTCCCCTGCCTCTGGCCCTCTTCTCTCCCCAGAATGTTGGGAAAATGATAGTAATCATAAGAATAGCTAACATGTATCGAATGCTTGTTATCTGCCATGCGCCTTGATTAATGCTTTACATAAATTATCTCATTAAATTCTCCCTCCTCCTCTTCCCCACGACCCGAGAAGGTGGGTGGTGGGTGGTATTTTTATTCCCATTTTAGAGATGAGAGAACACTCTGAAATTACCCTGAACATCAGAATCCTGATGGTAACGCCATCTTTAGTTATTTGGAACGCCCTTCCGGGTCATCACTGGGAACACCCTTGAGCAGGGGTCAGCAGAGTTTTTCTGTAGATAGTAAACATTTTAGACTTTGCAGGCCGTAGGTCCCTGTTAAGATGACTCAGGCCTGCCATTGTAGCTGGAAAGCAGCCCTGGACAGTAAGACGTGAAGAATGGGCGTGGCTGCCTTCCAGCAAAAGTGGCAGTTGGCCACGTTTGGCCTCAGGCCCGGTTTGCTGACCCCCGGCTCTAGAGTTCTGTACACAGGAGTTTCTGGTTAGGAGACTGGTTGCATCCAGACAAGGACAGTTGTAGGGTGTTGGGAGGGATGACATTTCAGCTGTCAGAGTTCTGGAAAGCATGAAGTTATTGAATAAATGACCCAGCGTGGGTATTGTTAGGGGTTGGATTGTGTCTCCCCAAAGACAGATTGTGTCTCTCCTCAAGTCCTAACCTCTGGTACCTGTGAATGTGACCTTATTTGGAAGTAGGGTCTTTGTCGATGCCATCTTCGCTTACAACTTGATTATATCTTACTGGAGCAGGATGGGCCCCTAATCAATGTGACTGGTGTCCTTAGAGGGGAGATGCTCAGAGGAAAAATTGTGCGAGGACGCACAGGGAGAAGCATGTGAGGTAGAGGCAGAGACCGGAGCGGGGCACCTGCCCCCCCAAGGACAGCTGGGAGCCACCTGAAGAGGGAAGCATGCTCCCCTAGAGCCTGCACACAGAGCACAGCCCTGCTGACTTCTGCATTTTGCACGTCTAGCCTCCCAGCATGGGGGGAGAATGCATTTCTGGGTTTTTAAGCCATCTGGTCTGTGGTGCTTTGTTACAGAGGTCCCTGGAAAGTAATACAGGGATCCAGGGTGTGAGAGAGATCTTTGTGCCAAGTGGCAGGGAGGACTGCTGCCTGCTTTCCTGCATGGAGCTGGAGGGGCTTCCTGAGGTGGGACGTGGTGTGGGCTTTGTTCTGCCCGTGCCATGGGGAGTCCACTCCCCGTTACACTCCCACCCCACGCACAGGCTGGTGTGCTGGGGCCACACGTACTCGACCCCTCCCCCCAACACCGGGGATAGGCGCTCGGTGAGTGCTCCATGACTCCTGAATGATGAATGAACGGCGGCAGGCCTGGACATGAGCAAACATGAGCAGGACAGAATCTTCAGAATCTCAATCCCACCACGTCTTGAGGCTCCGTAGGCCTGAGAGGCCAGACAGAAGCCTGGTGCTCCCAGGCTGAATTCCCAAGGGCTGGGCAGGGATTGGGGGCCAGGGTTTGGGGGGATTCTCCAGTCTGCCCACCAGGCTCATCCTTTCTGGCCCAGGACAGGACACCTGCCAGCTACACAATGACTCGTGAGTCACCCATGGGGCGTGGGGATTGTGTCTGGGTGAGCGTGCTGCTCTAGGTAGAAATCTTGGCAGAGTATCAGCTAGTATCCAGCTGCCTCAGAGCACCCCGTCATCCCACCTGGACCTGGCCAAAGCGAACACACCATCTCTCCATCCTCATCGACTGCATTTCTACTGGTGGCCCCATGGTGCTGCTCATCTCGGCTTCAAGCCTTGGCTCTCCCAGCTCCGAGTCCAACCCGTCGTCAATGCCTAGTGCTTGTTCTTTCATAATGACCCTTAGAGTCCCCCTTTCTCTCCATTCCCTGCTCACTGTCCTAGTATCACGTGCAGACTTCCGTGCCACTATTTCCACAAGCTCTTTCCCTCATCCCGGGCCGCCACCCTCTCGTTAGAGGTTCTCCTCATGGCCTCCCACACAGCTTCCTACCCCAGGGCCTTTGCTCATGCTATTCCTTCCGCCACCTCTTCTTTAAGGCTCAAGTCCCACTCCTTTAGAAAGCTCTGTGTGATCATGTCCATCCACACTGGGTTTTTCCTTCCCTGACCTAACATTTGTAGAGCCAGACGCCTTAGCACGGGGTCTTGCCTTGTTTCCTGAAGGTTGGTTCCAGCTTCCTCGCTAGTCTGTAAGTCCCTGGGGGGCCAGAGTGGGGATTTAATCAGAAAGTGCCTGTTTACTGCTTGACTGATCTAACAATCTGTTCTGCCCCTACCATCCAGAGAGGCTCCGATCATAACTGGGGGAGCAGATCTGGGCTCCTAACTTAGGGCAGGGTTTGGAGGCACCGCTTCTGCTCCTTGCTTGCCTGAATATTCTCATCCAGCAAAGTGAGCCACCCAGTGAGAACCCCAGCTCCCTTGTGTCTCAAAATGTCTACTGCACCTTTTCCTTGATTAGCATGTAGGATGCACAAAATTCTGTTCTTCATTAGATCTGCTCGGGCTGAACATAAGGAAGGCCTTGAAGGACACCTTAGCACCCAGAGCCATCTGGATGCTCTCCTGTGCTCGTGGTCATGGGGACTGCCTGCCACCACCGCCTAAAGCCTCTAGCAAGGAGATAAGGACCCCAGTGAGCCTGGGGACAAGACGTCTCCAGGCGCAAGGACTTTCAGATTGGGAGTGGGGGTCGCACGGGCAGGGCCATTCCTGCTGTCCCTTCCATAAAACCCTCCTCTGCTTGTCTGGGGACCTGGCTTGTCATGGTGAGGAGAAGAGGAGAAGAGGAGAAGAGGGGCCAGGGAAGGGGGCTGTTCCACATGGAGACTTTCATTCTACCTCGAAACCTTGTACAAAGGCCCGTTTTGGGGCTCGGTTTAGCATGTGATGTGACATGCTCCAAAGACACTGGTGGCCTCTTGAGGTCAGTAAGGCGCCCACGTGTCTTTGGTTCAGGTTTGTCTTTATCTCTAACCCCCCGAAACCCCGAGGGCCCTGGCTTCTGAAAGCAAGGTCCTGGAACTGGTACCGCGTGCCCTGCCTGGTCTCCATCAGCACAGCAGAAGGTGGCTCGTCTGTCAAGCTCTGTTCCTGTCTTCGGGGCCGAGGGAAGGGGACAGGGGTTGGGACTTCTCTTAGCAGAGGAGTAAACTGAGTCTGGGGAGACGAAGTGACTGGCCCCAGTTTACTCAGCGTGTAGTGGGGGACACTGAGACAAGAGATCAGGACTCCCATCTCCCTGTGTGGGGCCTTCCTGTCCCCTAAGCCATCTATTCATTTTGGTGTCCCTGGGTCCTGCACAGGGTGGGGAGAGCAGGACAGAGCCTGGCCTGGAGACAGGAGATGTCCAGCCTCGTTTCTCGCCCGTTTGATGAAGCAGGAGACAAAGTGCTGCTCCTTATTCTATGAAGTCTGAAAATCAATAAGGCCAAAGAGCCAGCTGGATAATCATTGCCATGGAAATCATGGCAATGGTTCATCCCCCCCCCCCCCCGCCTTTACTGGATGCCAGGCCCCAGGCTTGCAGAGACACCAGGCTTGGCACAGACCAGGGTGGGCCTCCCTCAGCTGCCCTGAGGCTGGGCAGGTGAGGCTGATTGATGACCAGCACCGGGGAGGGGTGGGGTGGGTGGGTAAGTACTGTGGTTAAACTTCCCGGCTATGGCAGGGCCAGCGTCAGCCCCAGACCGGTGTGACTCGGAGGCCAAGCATCGTCCTGCTCTGCTGCCTGCCTCCTCCCCTGACCGCAGATCCATCAGGGAGGCTCATAAGGACAGAGGGGAGCACCGAGGGGGTGACCCGTGACGCCACGTAGGACTGGACCAGACCTAGGAGCTGGGTTCAGTCGGCCTGTTGTCCCCAGTGAGGCAGGCCAGAGTGGGCAGAGGCCTCGGCCGAGCTTGGTGCCAGAGGCAGGCATTCCCACAGAGGGAAGGGAAAACCAGCCCAGCCTTTAAGGAGCTCCAGTCTGGTGAGGAGATAGGCCCTACACCAGGGACCACAGAAGAAAACCTTGGGCCAGTTGCTTGGCTTCTTCATGCCTGTTTCTTCTTGTGTGCTGAGACAGCCCTTATGAGTATGTGTGTGGGCATCCCAATCCACACATCCAGCCTCCTTCTGCATGCCCTGAAAATGCAGGGGTCTTAGGTCTAGGGGTCATGCTGGTGGTGGGGCCCATCCTTGGGAGGACAGATTGGGGAAGACACTGCGGAAGATCCTAGAGGTCGGCTTGGGGCATTTGGGCAGGGAATCCCCTGGGCACCTGGAACGTGGTCTAGAAAGGGGGTTGTGAGCTCTGGGTAGCCATTTCCTTTGGCCATAGACTCCTTGCCCTGTGGGAGGGGCAGGGGCTGATGAAGGCAGAAGAAGCCCTCTAGAGGAGGAACCCCAGTCACTGGGTGCAAGGGAGCTGCTGCTTCTGCCTGACAAGCAAGAATTTCCTTTGGGCAAATTTGAAATTAGGACCCTCTTGGGTCACGGGCTACACGGTTGTCTTTCCAAGGCTTTGTATCCTGCCCTCTGTACGGCTGACCTTGTCTACCCAGGCCTGGGACTTCTCTCCCTAGCGTGGGCCCCTCCACTCCTCCAGACCCCCCTTGGCTCCATCCTCCTGCCTCCTGCCTTCCAGCGACTCTGCAGCTGGGTGTGTGCTTGTGGAGGGCTCTTGGATCTGGCTTTAATTGGTCTGACATTTTGCTAAACAAACAAATCAAAACTCAGACCAAACAAAGAGCCCTTATGGGTTTAATTGGCCATGGGTTCTGCCTTGGCCCAATCACTGGAGCCTTTACAAAGTCGAGGAGAGTCTTGGGGGATATAACAGAACCTGTCTAATCAGGTAACCTGCGGCACAAGAGGGCCTCTGAGTCCAGGGAGGCACATCCAGGGATGGCGACGTCAAAACACAGCCAGCCCCTTGCACCCCAGACTGAGCAGCCTGGCTCTTTACCTGCCTCTCCATAAAACATTCTTTTTGAAGATGGTTTATTTATTTTTTCCTATCTGCCCGTTGGAGGAGGGATTGCTTTCTCCCCCTTTTGGTCATTATCTCTCTCTCTCTCTTTTTTTTTTTTTTTCATTTTAAAAGGGAGATAAAAGGTAGCTGGATGTGGTATTTTCTTTCATTAATTATATTTATTTTCAACCAAGTTCTGGGAGGAGGTCTGACATCCTGAAAGGACCATGCGCACTGCTAGAACCACAGATTGTTTGAGCCGGAAAGGACCTTGGGATCAGTTAGTGACCAGATTCTAGCACAGGCCCCTTATTGTTCAGATGAGAACCCCGAGGCCCAGAGAAGGGAAGGGACGGCTCTTGAATACGTGGCTGGTGAGTCACGGAGCCAGGATCAGCATCTTCTGACTCTGGGTCTTTGCACTTCCTACCAAACCATGAGTCCACAGAGGCAAGTTCTGGTCTCAGCTGGGACTCTATCACCCATTGACCTTGATCCAGTGCTGTACCTTCTTTAGGAAGGAGCTCTTGCCTGCTGACCTCACAGGCCAGGCATAGGAAGAACTCTATAAACTATGATGTGCAGGCCTGTGACAGCGGCAAGGCTGGGCTATGAGCTCAGGTGATCGCAGGCTCAGCTCACACCAATACGCTGGGGGTCAGGGAGCCATCGGGGCCAGTCGGGCCTGGTTGGTTGCCAACAATGGTCACTGGAATTCTGACTCCCGTCAGACCCCTGGGCTCCTGGAACTCTGGTTTGCTGCCTGGTATCAAAAGTCAATGCTGGGCGCCTCGGTGGCTCAGTCGTTAAGCGTCTGCCTTCGGCTCAGGTCATGATCCCAGGGTCCTGGGATCGAGTCCCACATCGGGCTCCCTGCTCCGCAGGAAGCCTGTTTCTCCCTCTCCCACTCCCCCTGCTTGTGTTCCTGCTCTCGCTATGTCTCTCTGTCAAAAAAATAAATAAAATCTTAAAAAAAAAAAAAAAGTCAATGCTATGTAGAAAGAAAGTGCTTAGCTTCCAAAGTCCACGAGCACCCGAACTTTCATTTTCCCTGTCCATCCTCCCTTCAGTCTCCACCTGACGCCTAAGCTCCCAGCTCGCCAGATGACACTCGTGGACTGCCCTGCCTCCACATCCTTGCTGTGCTTTTTCCTCCAGGATGGAATGACATCTGTCGGTGTTGGTTCCTGCCAGAATCCTTGAGTTCGTCAAGGCCCACTTAAGACTATTGCCTTTGTGGAGATTTTCTTGTCACTTCCTCATTCACCCCAAAGTTAAAATTGACTTCTCCTTCCCTGATTCTCTTTGTATCACCTTGTTTGTAGCCTTGTAAGGTACTTGTCATTTTGTGCATGATAGTTGTTTGGGGTCTGTGTCTACCTCCTCCTCAAGATTCTAAATTCCCTGAAAACAGCAACTCTGTCTTACTCATCACTAGATATTCAGCCTCTAAAACAAATGATTACTATCAATTATTGCATGATATTGGGTGTCACATGTTGTATTAATTGCTCTAAGTGCCTGTCTCATTTAAACCTTTCTGATGAGTAAAAGGTATTCTAATCCCAAACTTATCGAGGAGGAATTTGGGGCTTGCAGAGATCACCATCCAAGACTTCACTGCTATCAAGTGGCAGAGCTGGGATTTGAACCCAGGCCTGTCCGGTTCTAAAGTCTATGTTCTTAGTCATGGAGTTTAGTCGACCTATTTAGTGAGTGCTCAGTGAAGATCTACTGAGTTATCATTGGAAACCATAGGGGTCAATGGTACAGACACTCCCCAAGAGAAGCCAACCACAAATGTCCGGTTTGACACTTGGATGCTTTTTATGATGTATGTCCCTTTGATGTCTTTACTTCCTTTTTTCTGTTTGGCTAAAGTAGGGATTAGGGTCAGTTTGCCTTCTGAGAGTTCACAAAAGTATGACGTCTGACAGGGTGGTGCCATCTTGGGTCAACATTTCCGGGAGTGTGCCCTGATGCAAGCCTTGGAATTGGCTTTGAGGTCTGGAAATGGCAGGTCTTCCTGTGGCCAGCTCTGCAAGTGGGTGAGGGGAGCGTTGGTGGTGGTGAGTGTTTGAGATGGATTAAGGGATGGCTAGGAATGGCGCGCCTCCAGCAGTCTGATGGGTGACGCACGCGCCAGTGTCCTGAAGGTTCTTCCCCACCTTCCTGTGCCCTTCCAACTGAAGTCAGAGTGGGGAAATGGGAGAAGGCCGAGGGTGAATGAAGGCGGAAAGGGCAGAGCAGCAACGGGAGGTGGGGGGACGTGCAAGGGGAGCAGCCGGGGGTCGGTTACTAGAGCAGTATGTCTATGTAAACACATCAGGAGGCAAGGGGAAGAAGCTCCCAAAGAAAATTGGGAGCCCCCATGCCCCACCCCAGTGCCCACTCCCACCTCCTGTCCACCGTCATGGTAGCTTCTTCTGGCTGCTGGATACTGTGTAGCCTGATTCGGGTGGCTGCAGAAGGGCCGTCACACCCTCCGACCCCAGAGAGAGGCCGTGCCATGCTCAGCCCTTCTGTTCCAGCTGCCCTCGGGCCTCCAATGCCCCTGGCCCTGCTCCTCCTGTCCTGCTGCCATTCGGGGGGGTGGCACGGGGCCCCTAGCCTGGGTGGGCAGGTCACCGGGGAGCAGGGGGCTGGAATGCAAGGGGGCGTTTGCCACAAAGTGTGTCAGGAAAAGGCCATCTAAGGAGCACACACATGTGAGGCGGCGTGAGAGAGCTCGGCTGGAAGACAGCCCGGGGCTGAGGGTGGTGGCGGGGTGGAGGCCCTGTGAGGGGGTGCTGAGAGACACCGAGTCCCAGGCGGCGGGGAGGGGGGTGTGGTGAGCGGGAGAATAGGACCCGAGGTGTTCGTGAGACGGAGCAGATGTGAGAAAGGCGTGCTCACGTGTGCCTTGCTGTGGAAGGAAGCAAAGGAGAGTGACAAGGTGGCTGAAAATAGGACGAGGGCGAGGGGAGGAAGGAACGAGGTCCAGATTCTGCCCACAGGTGATGGGGGTGGCAAGAAGCTCTTCGGGAAGAGTGGGCCAGGCGTTGACACCACCGAGTGTGTGTGTGTGTGTGTGTGTGTGTGTTGCACACGCTCACAAGGCTGCCCTGAATTTACAAAATGGGCTTCCTCTGAGTGTCTCTGGGTGCTGCATGGCCACTGCCCGGGCGGACAGCACAGGAAAAATGCAGGGCCCAAGAGGTGACGTGACTTGCCCCGGGTCCCTCCAGGACATCAGGGACAGCCTGCTGGGAACTGAGGCTCCTCACAGAGCCCACCTCCTGACCGCCAGATTACCCATCGCCCATGTTCCCCCCCCCATCCCACAAACCGGGTGCCACAAAGCCACAGCCACGCTTGTGTGGTGGAATCCCCTAGCTTCGAGGAGAAAGAGCAAAGAACAAAAAGGAAAAAAAAAAAGCCTAAGGGTTTGGGCTCATCTCTGCTGCTGCCAGTGGGGAGGTAAGGATCAAATTCCAGGGATGGTTCCACGAGGGGCCTGCTATTCCTCTCACCTCACGCAGGCAGAATTAGCGAAGTTCTCCCCGGCTGAGGGATGTAGATTGATTGCCTGGTTTTATTAAGGACAAAGTGCTTTTTGATAGTGTGAGGGAAGCGGCTCCCCAGGGTGGGGATTCCGGCGCCTGGAGCTCCCCGAGCATCGATCGCCGGGGCTTCCCTGTCTTGTGCTGAGCTGAACGCGGGCTTTGGCAAGCGATAAAGAAGCCCTGATTCTTCGAGGAGGGACCCCACACCGGGCACTGCCCTCGGCGGTCATTCCCACACCGACCCTGCAGGGACTGCCCGTACCAATAGCAAAACTGGTAAGCCTCTGATGGCTGACTGGGTGCCAGTTACCGCAATGGCCGCTTTCTACATATTATCGGGCTCACTCTTGACACAGAACAGAACAGGTAAGGCTCTATTATGACTTTCATTTTCTCTGTCGGGGAAATGACGTATGTACGGCGAGGCCAAGCGAACTCATCAAGGTCACAATAATCACAACATGGTGCCCAGATTCCCACTTGGCTAAAACACAGGCTCTCACCACTGTCCTGCATGGCCCATGGTCCGTTTCTGGACACAGGGTCAGATGGACACGATTTCCCGGGGGCCCATTATACAGACCCCAGGCCTCTAAAGGGAGAGGCTTATCTGGCAGGAATATCTGCGTGTGACTCAAGAGAATTCAGGGATATTCTGGGCTTCCAAGGCCGTGAGGCCAGCTCTGTGTCTGGGATTTAGAAGCCACACACTAAGCACGGAGTGATGAGTTTCGTTGTTCTTTTAGCTTTCCTAAAATATCTCCCCCTTTCCCGTGATCAGTTCCTGTGTTACTCAAGCAGTGTGGTGGGGAGGGTGGGCTGGCAACGAACCTCCAGCACAGGGAAGAAGCTGGAGCCTAGACAGGTGAGGTGACTTGGCCAAGGTCACGGGGGTCTGAGTCCCCCACCTGAGGGTCCCGAGTGCACCTCTGACCAGGAGCCCTCCCTGCCTCCCACTCACTGATAGGACAGGGGCCGCTGCGCGAGTGTGGAGACGGGCCCTGGCCTGTGGTCGGAGGGCTAGGGGTGCCGCGTGCGGGCAGGACTCACTCTTGACGGTGAGGAACATGGACTTGCTGATATCGGTGCCCACGCCGTTGCTGGCCTGGCAGAGGTAGTAGCCCATGTCCTCTTCCAGGACGTGGCGGATCAGCAGCGAGCTGTTGGCCAGGATCTGGGTGCGGCCGGTGAGGGGTACCGGGTGGTACTGCTGAGGGCTCCCGCTCCCTGGAAGGAGGCGGCCGTTAGGGGGCCGGCGCCCAGGCTAGCACGCGAGCTGGGTCAGGTGGGACTGCCCGAGGGACGCCCCGATGGCCTTCTCTTGCTGATCTAGGGCTATCTTGTAGCACTCCCCAAGTACTCCTCTGGGCGACCAGAAGAGCCTCACAGAGGTCTGGCCCTGCCCCAGCTCTCACATGAGGGGCTGGAGTTGGGGACCTCAGCTCAAAGCCCACCTTGGCAGTGAGCCTCAGGGCTGAACTTGGAGACGAAGAGTTGTCTTCAGGCCACTTGGCCACAGGCAAAGGCAAGATGGAACCCTAAAATGGCAGCTGCCTGGTCCTGGACAGCCAGGCCTGGGAAAGAGGCCAGCCATCCTCCAAGGGGGGCTTTGTGGTCCCCTCCCCATTCCCCCAGTGTCAGTGATGGGCATGGCTTATGACAAGAGCTTGGCGTGGGACTTAGATACCAAACGTATCCTTGGGATGCTGTTAGGCTCCAAGAAGGACCACAATCCCAGAATAGGTTGATTGGTGATGAGTAGGGGCCAAGGAGGTTCTGGGACCCCAAGCGGGGTGGGGAGGGCTGGGGAAAACAGATATACACTGAGTTCTAGGGCTGGACGGGGGAGGGGAGAGGTCAATCTGTGGGGTCTAGAGGAAATCTGGAGTCAGCATGATAGCTGTCCCCAGTCGGCAGACCCCTGAGGGTGGCCGAGAACAATCTCCAGAGCGAGTACAGTCCGGGGTCCCCCGAAAGCTTAGAACCGAGGGCTCCCACCCAGGGCTCCCACCCAGGGCTAGGAGTTGTGTGGAGGAAAACAGGCCCAAGCCCCATCAGCTTCCTTCTCCCCACTCCCTGACCGTGCTCGGAGATGCTGGCTGGCCAGGGGCTCACCCTTGGCATGCTTCCACATGACCTTGGGCGGGGGGTAGCCATCCACTGAGCAGTTGAGCACGCCAGCTTTGCCGTAGATGCCGTCCTGGTTGTTGGGCTGCACCACAAAGCGCGGGGGCACTGCGGGAAGAGGGAAGGTAGGGAGAAACCGATCATCTGTCTCGAACAGCTCTTCTGTGGTCTCTAACCTTCCATTCTGTGCCAGCCCCGCCTGGACCATGATCAAGTTCGGAAGAGGCAGCTCTGAAACTCAAGACGCTGAGGGCCTTTGCCGAGGACTGGGAGTCCCGCGTCCCAGCTCTGAGTCTGCCGATGGCTGACTGAACAGGGCTCTCTCCCTCTCAGGGCCTCTGTGTCCGGGCCCGGAAAGTAAGAGATTTGAACTTCCTGATCTTATTTAAGGCCCCCGCCGGAGCCAACATTCCCTCAGCCTGTGACTCAAACCCCAAGTCCAGAGAGACTCTTAGCAGCAGACAGCGCCGGGCCCTCGCTCGCCCGCCCCGGCCCCTCTGCTCACCACGCACGATGAGCTGGCGCTCCCGGCTCACGGTGGCCGCCGCGTTGCTGGCAATGCACGTGTAGTTGCCGTTGTGCTTGAGGGAGACGCTGGAGATCTGCAGGGAGCTCATGAATTCCTTGCTCTCGATGGTCACGCCTGAGCCTGAGATGATCACCTGTCCGTCCTTCCTCCAGGTGATGCGGATGGGCATGTCCCCCGAGGACACCACGCAGGGGATGTAGAGCAGTTGGCCGATGGAGGCGGGTGGGAACTCAAAGGGCTGGATTAGAGGGGGCACTGGGAAGGCAAGGGGAGTGCTGTGGTCAGGCCCCCCATGCACCCCAGCCTGGCCAGCAGCCAATGCCTCATTGCCTCACCTCCCGGCCCCTCCTGCCCCTGGGGTGTAAGTAGAGTTCCCCAGGGCACCAATGCCTTGTCCTACACATGCAGAATGTCTTGGGGTGCCACTGGCCCTTGGCTCTCATCCCCTTGCCCACCCAGGCCTGGACCCACTGTCTCTGTGTAGGGCGTTGGCTCGCCTGCCTTAATCCTGCCCCTCAGATTTGTCCCGGTGATGATGTACGTGCTTCTTGCTTCCCATCTGCCTGCAGACACTGCTCGGCGTTCACCCCACTCCCCTGCTGCTTCTCGGTGGCCCCATGTCACTTTCTCATCGCAAAGATACATCAGCTCTCTGGGGCCTCGGATTGACAGGGCTGCTGGGCCCCAGATGTTGGGCGTGGGGGAGAAGGTGGGCCCGAGACTGTCCCCAGCTCATGCCCCACAGCTGTGCCTCTACAAGCCAGAATGCTGTCCCCTGGTCTCCTCCTGCAGTGGTCCCATCACCCACACCAGCCCTGTCCATTGTCATCAAGTGTTAGCACATTGAATCTCCTCCCCCCAATAATGTGATGTAGCTTAACCGTCTCCAGTTGAGGCTCAGAATGGAGAAGTCACTTGCCCTCGGCCATCTAGCTCCTAAGAGGTGACAGTGGGATTAGAGACCTGGTGTCCCTGCTCTCAGGGTCCACGCTGCCCAGGTGCCTCTCTGAGAAAGCCCCAGACATGCCCAGCCCAAGGGCTCTTTTGTCTCATCAGTGAGCTGCCCTTGGGTAGCAGGGAGGAGCAGAGAGGGTGCCCTGTCCTTTATGAGACAACCAGTTTGCTGTTCATCTGGCTGAGCGGGATCTGCACAGCCTCCCTCCCCCCAGAGATCCAGCGTGCCCCACAGTCCACATCTTGGCCCCTGGGGGGCCTGTCTGGAGCCTGAGCCTCTGTGAGAGGTATCCTCCTTTCTCAGCTCTGGCTAGGGCATCAGCCATTATCTTTATGATAACTCAATTAGGCCACAGCGACTTCCCCAGCAAGTGGGGGGAGAAGAGAGAGAAGGAGACAGACAATTAGCTTAACAAGGATGAGCACCCAGTAGATGAGATCTCCTTTCTGCAGTCAAATAATTAAATTACAAGGCTGTCCACAGTCCTCTGGCCTTCTCCCAGGCTCCAGCACCCCGCCCCCCTGGGAAGCCTGCCGCTTTCCACCCTAGGCCCACCCACAGTGGCCACCAGCAGAGGTGAGCCCTGGGGGGAGAGGATGGTGGCATCCTATGCATGCCCAAGGCCCTCTCTGCACCCCAAGGATTTTCGGGGCTCAGCAGGGAGCTTCCCCAGCAGAGTGGTAGGGTGTGGGCATAGAATAACCCACTGGCAGCCCTTTGGATCCCTCGGAAAGTTCTTGATCAAGAGCCTAGGTCCAGAGGAAGTGACATTTAGGAGGGATGGGATGAGAGCCATACCCTTCAGCAGGGTGTTTAACTGACCTTCCCAGTGTCCTCTCCCACCTTACTCTCCATCCTGCCACAGGGGCTCCATCAACCACCCAACGCTCCAAGTCTTAGCCCGTGTCTCGGTGAACACAGCTGGGCATTTGTCCTTCCTATTCCCATCATGTGTGCTCCACCAAGGGCCCAAATCTAGGTCCAAAGTCCAGCCAGGTTTTCTGGGGCTCTGGTCATTATCTGGATCTCCCCGTCCCGATCTCTGGCTGCCTATTGCCCGGGTTAGGGCCTTGCCCCAGTATTCTGGGTGGTTTGCTGGGCCTTGGGGATCTCCATATGAGATTTCTCTGGAACCCTGACTCTAGTGATGGCCCCATGCCCATTGCTGAGATTTCCCAGAGGTCCCTCTGTTGGGCTCTGCTGGTCTCCCACCCCGCCCCCTGGCTTGTTTGGATGGGACCAAGGCTTCGGCCTCCTTGGACTTTTTGAGGGAACTGTTGCAGAGACCCAGACCTGCCTCTAGTTTGTTTCTCTAGGCCAAACAGAACCAGGCCTGATCCAGTTCTCCTTCCCACAGAGGCCCAAAGCTAGAGCCCGCAGGCCCCATGGGAAATGCCTCTTTGTCCACTCAGAGCCTGCTCCAGTACTACCTCTTCCGTGAGGCCTGCCCTTGTCCCACCACACCTGTGCACACCTTCATCATGGCACCGATCACAGGGCGGGAGGGTGGCCGTTTGCATTACTGCCTTCCACGGGAGTCTGGGAGCTCCTTTAGGGCAGTAACTAGGACTTATTTACCTGGCAAATTGCGGGAGCCCAATAAATGCCTGGCGGGTGAGTCAATGAATGAACATATGCTCGGATATTATTTCCTGGATTGACTTAGAAGTTTAACGGTCATGGGGGCAAGGGGTAGGGAGAGCACAGGATGGAGGTCCATCCAGAAAAAGAGGGGGATTTCTATGCTGTTCCTCAAGACGCTGTATTTATGCTATGGAGTTTTGGAGCCAGGAGCTTATCCCTTGGTCCTTCCTGGGGGTCAGGCCCTTGCTACCCTAGCCCCAGAACCAGCTCCTCTGCACACTTGAATGTGACCAAGGGGAGACTCAAGGCAGTGACAGGCTGCAGAGGAGGATGTGCGGGCAAAGCAAGGAGCTGGGAGGTTCTACCAAGGAGGAGAGGACTGAGGGGCTGTCAAGGCCGAAGGACCATGCCCTGGGGGTGGACGGTCAAGCGCTATGCTTCCTCTGTGAACAGAGCAAGTGGAGAGCAAAAGACTGAAATTAGGCAGGGAGATTTAGCTCAAGCAAGGGGAAGACTGTCTTTCTCAGTAAGAAGGGATTTGGATAATGGAACAAGTTACTAAGGCAGGTTAATTCATTAATTAACTAATTCATCTAATATTTATGAAATGCCTAGTCTGCGAAGGCATTATTATGCTCCGTGTGGGCTGGAGAAAGTAGAAACATGCTTAAAATACAGACAGAACCCCCAGGAGCTCATCATTTGCTAGGGAAGGCAAGATATTTCCCTCAATGATTATTGGACAAGTGCCACCTGAATACACAGATGCTGAACTCCGAGCCGAGAGACGTATCATCTGGCTGGGTGACCGCAGCCTCCCAGAGGAGGTGGCATTTGGGCAGAGAGCTAAAGGACACAAACGCTGTAAAAAGTACATGGGGCGAGAGAGAGGGAAAAGGCTGAGCCATGAGGCAGAGGCCAACCAGGGGCTGTCCCTCCCTTATGGCCTTCGGGAATAACATGGATGGCTCCTGAGAGCCCACTGGAGACAGTAACCAACCAATATCCATCAGGGGGGTAGGCATTCACCTGGGCTGGCTAGAACACTCAAGAGCACAATTGTCCTGTGGGAGGCAGACGACCAGACAACTTGCCAGAGATCCAGGGCAGGCTCCTGGCCCCCCTCCACCCTTTGCCCCTGCTGCAGGCTGACAAGGCAGGGGTGATGCTGTGGTTGATAAGTGTCCCCTTGGGAACCCTTTGGTGGGAGTGCTAGGGGCCAGAGCCGCTCACAGAATTTCTTGGCTCCAGGCTTCTGTTCAGATACCCCCATAACTGCAGGCATAGAAGGAGGGAGAAGAAAGTCTAGGGATCCCGGCTCCTTCACAGGCTCGCTGAACAGCGGGAGGAGCCCCGTGAGCGAGAGGCTCTGAGAAGCAGGGTGTGGGGGCTCTGTGATGGGTGCATGGCCAGCTGCCCAGATGTGGGGGTGCTTTCTGACCCGTGAGTCAGTAATGTCTTCCCCAACGCTCAGACGTAGGTGTGAGCTAATTGAATGTGTGTCGGTCCATTTCTGCCTCTGGGAAAGCGATCCTCAGTGGTTGGGGGGGAGGGGGGGAGGTTCTGACCACCTCTATTGCAGTGACGACCAGGGACCTCTTGAGTGTCAACTGCACGAAGGGCCCCCTCTTGCCCCCGAGTCCCAGCATTTCCCCAATGCCCAGCCTGAATGTAGGGGGCACAGGTGCCATGTGACCCACGGTCCTGTCTCCGGAAGCCCTGCTCTGGCCACAGTCATCTTTGGGGAGAGGGCAACTCTGCACTGAGGGAGGTGGGGTCAGAGCAAGGTGCTACTATGGTGAAGAGGCCAGAGGACGGAGTGGCTGGGGACGTACCGTAGTTGTGGCAGTCCAGGAGGTCTCCGGCCACCATAAAACCTTTATGGCCACCTGCTTGGGAGTGTCGCGCAGACGACGGTGTGGTGACAGCCAGCCCAGACCATAAACTCTTTATGGTGTCTCTCATCATCTGTCTCTGAGACTGAGCCTTTTTATTTACTGCACCTGTTTAGCAGAGAGCGGGCACCGGGGGGAGTTGGGGCATCTGCCTGTGGAGCATGGGGATGGGGAGAGAGCCGTGCCCAGGAGCTGGGTTCTAGCCTCTGCCTCCCGTGCCACCACCCTGCTTCCGCCCTGAGCCTCCGTTTCCTCATCTGAAAAATGGAGGAGTTGGACCAAGTAATCTCTAAAGTCTCTAATATTTTAGGAATAATAATAACAACTTCCTTTGGTGTCTTTTTTTTTTTTTTTAACACAATCCTCTCTTCTCAGAAAGGCCTTCCCTGACCACCTTATTTAAAATCGCAAACCACTCTCCACTCCTCTTGACGCTCTCATCCCCGCTCCCTCTTTGACATGGGGCATCTTTTATATATTTTATGCATTATCCATTTGCCCCCCCCCCCCAGAATGGAAGCTCCCTGAGGGTAGAGATTTTTGTCTTGAGCGGAGCTGCATTTGTAGGCTAGTGCCCAGAACACAGAGGGTGCACAGGAAATGTCACTGAATCAGTAGGCACTGCTTCTACACCATCGTCCCCATCATCACCATGACCAGGGTCATCATCGTGAGCCCTGTCTGTGGCCTGAAGTGGCTGTTTGCTCCTGTGTGCCAGGGCCCCTCTGCTGGGGAATAGGGCTGCCGGCAGGAGCTTTCCTGGTGCCCCCCTCTCCCAAGTACAACTGGGCACTGTGCTCCTATGGACCCATTATATCCCCTTCCTGTGGATTCTGGCGCATCTCTTCCAAACCTCCACATCTGCGGATAGCAGGCATTTGGCCAGGTGATTAGGTTTTTCGTAAGCCCCAACCTATGATCACAGAAACCCCCAACCCATTTACTAGGGTGGAAGGGGCGCTTCTCCAATGGCCCCACGCATGTGGCAGGCATTGGTTTGGGCACCCAGGGAAGACACAGTGTGGGTGGGGAGCATGGGCATTTGGGAATGAGCGTATGTGTGTGTCCTCTTCCGTTTGCTCTCCGCAGGGGCCTGGTGCTACCTCCCAGTCCCAGCCTTGCCGAGCATGGGCTGCAAGCCCCTCATGCCCTTGTTTTGGCTCCAGAGGCCCACAGAGGCTCAGATGTGGGGATGGAGATGTTCTCTCACTGAGCTAAAGCCAAGGAGCCCCAGTTGCAGCCTGCCTTCTTAGTTAATTAAACATTCAGCCCGCGTGCCCAGAGATGCTTTTATGCTACATTATTTTTCAGCTATGGGGGGCCCTAAAGACATCAAATCTAGGCTGGATCTATGTGCCTTCCTCTTAGCATCCTGCCAAGGATGTCTCTGGATGCCCAGAGAGGAGCACTTGCCTTCCCTGCAGCCCTGCCCTCCCCTGCCAGTCGGCGGTACATGCCCCAAAGCCCAAGCGGCCCACAAAGCATCCCCACTCTCTCCCCTCAGTCCTCCCAAGTTGCTAGGCCACAGCAGGCTCACTTGGGCAATGTTTCATATGTTTCAGCCACCTTTTGTGGCTCAGGAATGATGCCTTGCAGGAGGGTAGGGACGGAGCCAATATTTGTGCACATGTGACTGCCAGCATGCATGTGTGCGTGCGCACGTGCAACAGTGGACATGTTAGTGTGTGTATATTTGTTGCATGGACATGCATATAGTAAGTACCAATGAGTACATGCATGCATCCTCATGCACAAAGGGCTCTGCACAAGTGTGTGCGTGTGTGTCTGGGTGTGTTCTGCTCTTAGCTCAGTGTTTAAAAAATTCATCAGAAGGCCAGCAGTCCCAGAAGGAATGGGGTCAGCAGGTGTTTCCAGTTCCTTGGAGCAGCATGGGTTTTTGCCCCTTCCTGCCCACAAGCCCATGGGCCCCCAGAGAGATGCGGGGTGGGAGGGACTTCTAATTGATCCCCAGGGTCTAGTGCCCTGTCCCACCTCCACCTTGCCCTTTGCTATCCCCTGGCTCTCTGCTCTGGTCCCCTGAGTGGGATGCAGGTCCCAGCCAGGTGATGGTATTGGGCTCAGCAGCGCTGCCTCTGGACCTGGCCCGCCTCGCCCAGAGTCAGGGCCCCGGTCCACGCCTAGGGGCACCTCCTCCACCCTCCTCCTTGAGTAGCTCTTGGAAAAGCACATCAGCTAATCAAGCCGTGTGCTCATAATCAGCTCTGATGGGTTCTTCTGCAAAAGTGCATTCTAATGAGGTGGGGAGAGGGAGTCAGGGAGCGGGAGGAGGGAGGACCTGAGCTTTCCAAGTGGCAGGGGCAGGGGGTCCCAGAGACCCGCACACAAATGCTGCTTCTCGGTCTGGAGAGAAAACAAGCTACCACCCTCCTTGTAGGGCTGGATCTTCAGACCCTGAGGGCGGGGAAGAGGGAATGTGGGCACACATGCCCCGTACCCCGTACACATGTATGGCATCTGATGGATGCCGGGCTTTGTGCTGGGTGTGGGAGCCACGCGTGCCTGGTGCATGGGCTCTGCCCTCTAGATCACACACGCACACACACACACACACACACTCTCCCGCTTTCCTCTTGTCGTTTAACACAATCACAACAGGCCCAGAGAGTCGCTGAGACGGAATGCATCAGATTCAATTCATTAGGACTGATCGCTCCCTGAATGGGGTTGAATAATTGATGAGCAGAAGTAGCTTTCAGAATGTTCTGCGTACTCCGAGGCTTGCCAGAGCCCTGTTATTTATTTATTTTTTTTAAGCCAACAAACCCGGCCAAATGCTCACTGGTGCGGGCGGGCAAAATGAGTGGAGCAAAGGTTAGATGTTTTAATACGTGATGTTTACAACGTAAACTCCTGGTCCGCTGCTTGTAACGGAAATGGATACGGCAGCCCTTGACGCGGGGAGGGGGTAGGCAGACGCTGCCGGCTTCTACCGCCACCAAGCTGAGGATGTGGCCTGGGGGTTGTGAGGCTCCTGCCGGCCCACGGCTCCAAGCGGGACAGAGGCCTGCGGCTAAGGAGGGGGCCGGGGTGCCCCTCAGCCTAGCTAGGGTGTAGCGGCAGGAGGCAGGGAGGCTGACGCCGTTCGGGTCTCCTGTCACCTGCGCAGGCTTGAGATGGCCACGGCCCCACCGTGGTCGGGGCTCAAAGCGAGGCCTCCCAGCAAACCACTGCAACCCAGACTACTGTCTCAGTTTCAGCTCCAGAAACACTCACCGTCTGGCACTGTGACAGGTGGTGGGTGCATAAGGATGCATGTGACATGTGGAGCAAGGGAGGGAAGTACCCACCCCGCCTTTTGCTGCTACTGTTCAGTTTCCTGGCTGTCCACCAGACACTTCCAGCTGCACCTGCATTACCACCACATGCTTGAAGGGGCCATAACCCAAAGCGGGCTCTGTCTCCCCAAATTCTTCCTTCTCCTCGACTTCCCTCTTCCTGTCCACAGAGCTGCTCTTGGATCTTGCTTCAGGGATCTGGGACCCACTGGGGCCTTCCCCTGTGCCAGGGCCCCTTCGTAGGCCTGGGACCGCCCCCCCCCGCCGCCACGTTTCTTCCTGCCTATGGGCCCCTCCCCACCCCGGGGTCCCGGGGATATGGAGAGGACCTCCCCTCCTTGCTGCCCTGGTGATAGGGGCTCTCAGCCTTCTCAGGGACTCCAGCTCTCTTCCTGACTCCCTCTCAGGGGGTCCCCAAGGCCTCTTTCATTATTCCTGAGGTGGAGCGTGGAGAAAGCTTCCTCCTCCCAGCCCGGCCTTCCCCCAGCTGTGGGTTAGAGCCCAGGGCCCGGAGGTAGACAGGCCTGGGAAACATTCTGCTTCCAGATGACAATTTCCTGACTTTTTTGTGCCTCAGCCTTTTCCGCCTTGGAAATTGGGGATGAAATGGTACCTGCCCGAGGTAAGGGGGCAGTGCTGGTGTTTAATGAGACGGAGCGTACTGAGCAGCCGGTCACAGCGACTGGTGTGTGGTGGGCCTGCCACAGCTGTATCCGTCTTATTATGACAACGACTGTGGTCTGGTGCTGGCTGGAGACCACAGCCTTCCTTCCTCCCTCGTGGAGCCCCAGGCTGGCATCTCCACGCTCCCAGAGCCTCAGGCTCTCCCAGGGCTTGAACCCACTCGGACCCTTACCCATTACGGCCATTAGTGACCTCCCACCCCAGCTGCCTGGCTTTGCCTGACCCCTCCTCAGCCAGGCCTGACAGGCCCCCCCTCCTTATCCTGCTCTGGAGCAACCAGGCCATCCTGCTTCCACTCACCGCCTGGAAAGTCTCCAGGCCTGGCCGTTCCAAAGAATGTATTTGGGACGGAGCTTGGCACACCCATGCAGCCCCAGAACCAAGGGGTCAGCCGTCATTGCTCACACATTCATTGAGTGCCTTAGTTCTACTCATGCGTTCATTGAATCTGCAGCCATTTAGCGAACGGCTACTATGGGCCAGGCACCGTGCTAAGTACCCCTGCACAAAACACACACCCGGCCCAGGTGAGCGGGAAGGGCCTGGGCCGAGGTTTTGTTAGGCAGTGCTCTGTAGGCCTCAAATAACATGAGCAGGCGTAGGGACGGGAGGCAGACACCTACTACCTGCTCCCTCCACCCAGCCTCCTGCTGCTTCTGCCCCCGGGCTCCTGCCTCTCGCCCCGTCTTGCTGGTCTCTGCTGGGCCCCTGCTGGCGTCACGTGGTTCCCTCCTGACTGATACGGCCCGCCATCTCTGACCCGGCCTCTTGCCCAGAAGGGGACCTTTGTGCATCACAGGCCCCTGCTGCCTCACAGGTCAGGGCCACATTGTCCTGCGTCCCACCGAGGGAACCTGCCTGCAGAGGTACTCGTCCCCCTGCCCCCTTTCTCCCACACACCCGCTCAGGACCCTCTTCCTTGGCCTGCCACTCCTTCAGGCCTGCCTGCTTCTGCGTGAGCCGTCGGCGGGGGAGAGAGCCCCGGTGGGCTCTGGCTCCGGGGGAGGCCTACCTTTGACAGCCACGTGGACGCTCTGGCTGATGGACAGCTGGGGCTGGATGAGGACGCTGCACAGGTACTCCCCCTCATCCATGCCCTTCTGCACGTCGGTCAGCTTCAGCGTCCCGTTCTCGAACACCACCTGCCGGTGGTTGTCGGGCAGCAGCAGGGCGTCCTTATACCACTTGATGGAGTAGTAGGGGTAGCCGATGACCCTGCAGTTGATGAGGGTGTCCCGCCCGGCGACGGCGGTGATGTTCCTCATCGCCCGGATGCTGGGGGGGCCTGGGCGGGAGTCAGGAGGGAGGAGGAGCAGAGGAGGGACAAGCCATGCGGTTAGCCAGGGACAGCCAGGAGCTGCCCTGCGACTCTCTTCTCCGTTGCTTGGCTCTGAAACTCTCAGGGAATGGAAATTCAGTGGGGCGGCGGTGCGGGGGGGAAGCCTGTATTGCAAGGCTAAGGCTGAAGCTGCGAGCACCCATGGTCTCTCTGGGACTCCCTGTTACTAGCTTCAGATGGTTGCAAACAGATATGTTCCGTTCATGCCTGGGGCAAGAATCCATCCCCCTAATGGGATGGGGTATGTGAGCCCACTGAAGCCTCATAAGAAGTGACTGGGATTTGGGAGGGCAAGTTCTCATTTACAAGGAGATTAAGTTTTGCGGGTTACAACGGCAATGTGGAGATTTTGTTATTTTCATTCAACTTGTGCATAATGGTCTTCTACCAAAAAGGATCTCATATACATTAAATATTTAAAAGGCCGTAGGAAGGTCTTCACTGGATGAGCTGATAATTTTCTTCCAAACAGGTAAGTGCGTTTTGTGGTTCCTTGAGAAGGGGCCCTAAAAGGGGGACTCTTGTCACCCTGGCTGTGAGGAGGGGGTACCTTCAGCTGGGTGGCTAGGCAGGTGGCAATGGGGGCGTGGTAAAGGGGGCTCAGAAGCCACCAGGCAGGGAGCTGGAGTGGGTATAGGAAACTCCAGGCTTCAGGTTCCCCACCCAGGAGGTGAGGGGCCGCACCAGGGGATCCCAGGACCCTGTAAGTCTGACCCTTCCAATTTGAAGGCAGCAAGGTAGCTAAACGGGAGGCCACCTTTCTCATGTGGGGTCGGAGACCTGGCTCCATGGCAGCCACAAGTGCCCTTCCCCCACTCCTCCTCTGCCCTTGGGTCAGGGGTCACTGGAGGGACCAGATGAGGACCACTCGGACCTGACAGAGCTGCAAAGAGCTTCAGAGGAGGCTCTTCTTACCGCAGTGACCTAGAGAGCTGAGATCTGGGGATGATCACCTGAGGACTGCTTCCCCCACTCCTGGGGGTGTCTGCTTTGGGACACCCCCGCCCAGCCCGAGCCTCCCATTCTTGATGGCTTGGGCCTTGGGAGGGAGGAAATTGGGGGAAGATTGTGCCCTGGCTCCTGGCTGCTTACACCTCCTGGAGTGATTTGGGGATGGCTCAGTGGGAGGACACTGGGAGCACAGCTTTGGTGGACACCCCCATCGAAGGCCAAGTCTGGCCCCACTGCCCCATTCCTGTCCTTGTCCTCACAAGGCCCTGGTAGGGCTGGTGGTTGCTAGTGGGGTGCTGAGTGTACCTGGGGCCAGAGAGATTTGATGGGGAGGAATGGGGGGCCAGGTCAGACTGGGAGAGGAGAAGGGGCAGGAGGAGGGGATGAGAATGCATAGGAGGGCAAACTGTACCAGACACGCACGCACAAGAAAGGGTGACGGGTTTGTGGAGGGCAGGGAAAAGGGGAGAAAGAGAGGAGAGAGACCGCTACTAAAAGCAAAATGACAGTTAATAATAAGTACTAATCACCACAAGAATAATGGGAACCACAGAGATGGCAAAGGAACTCAAAAGCCTATTCTGATATTTAAATGTAGACAGGCACCTCTTACGTTTATTCGCGCCTGATATTCAGCACTGCCCACCGAGTTCCGCGCCGTGCACCGGTATACGCCGCCGTCGCGGATCTGGGGGCCCGTGACGTTCATGTGGCTGATGGTGGTGCCGTCCGACATGGTGTACTGGTTGGTGCGGTGGCTCCCGTCCCGCACGATGGGCTCGTCGTCCAGGGCCCAGGTGACAGTGGGGGGCGGGGCGCCCTTGGCCGCACACATCAGCGAGAACTGCTCCCCGGGGTTGACCACCTTCTCGCTGAAGGACGAGACGATGCGGGGCGTGCCATCTGCAGGGAGCGAGGAGCCCCCCTCAGGGTCACCGAGCCACGGAGAGACTGCCCGGCCAGGCCACCCCACCCTGTGAGGTACCCATTACTATTGCACAGGATTTCTAACTCCTGGATTTGAATCCTCCCGCGGCCCCTTATGAGCTCTGTGTCTTTGGGCAAGTTACCTAACTTCTCTGAGTCTTCCCATTCCTTAATTATGGAGGATGGGGATATCGGGGAAAGTGAATACACCCTCTCCATACCGATGCTGTGAGGACGAAATGAATTACTGCATTAAAGATGCTTTGCTCAACGCTTTGTAAGTGCCTGATAAATGTCAGCTCCTGTCGACTTTTCCTTTTCTGCCTTCCTCCTCCCTGTGTTAGTAAAGACATAGGTCCTGGAAGCAGGACTTGATTGGGCTGGACCTGCGGAGTCCGATTCCAGCTCTCATTCCTGCAGGTGGGGGTGGGGGTGCTGTAGCCCTGTTAGCAAAAAGCCTCAAGTTTGAGGCTTAGCTGCCGCCCAGAGGCACTGCTGTGTGTGTGGCCGTAACTTAAGTCTCCGCTGACCCAATAACCCTGGATAGGACAATTAACCCCGCTGCCCCACCTTCCTCCATGGAAGAGGGGGCGTGTAATTATTGAGCCTGGCCATCCTTCCCCACAGGATTGTTGTAAAGGGTTAAAGTACATGTTATGCACTTTAACAAGTAAAAACTAAGACAAACAACAAAAAAAGTAAGGCCAATGTAACATGGCTCTCTACATCCCACCCATATTTCACACCAAAATGCTGATGTTAATCCAGTCTGCCAGCCCCTAGCCCCATTTCTGGGCGGGGGACTCTTACCTAAAACCAGGGGAGAGCCAGGTGCCTGGAAGAGCCTGGGACTGCCCACCAGGTTTGGCCCCTTCTCTGCTTCCTTCCCTGAACCCTCCTTTCTGGCTGTCCCTCCTTCCCCACTCTCTGTCCTTCCCGCCAGCCTCATTTCCCATATCCCTGCTCTGAACTGGCCATTGACAGGCTGTCCTCTCAGAGAGGAGATGTGCTGTGTGGGGAGTCGGTCAGACAGGAAGTCCCCAGAGAGGTAAGGCTCCCATTTCAAACTGGTCTGTGCCTGGCTGGTGTGCTTCCTCACTGGGAAGAGGATCTGCCTGGACAAGAGGAGGCAGGGGCTGAGGGAGGGGCCGTTCACTGGGCCCTGTACTTAGGGTGAGGGATAAGGCGATGCCCACTCCCATGTCCCACCTCCCAAGGAATGAGGACCCACAGGCCGTGACAGGTAGACCCATGTGGGATCCTGATAACCTGTGGGACTTGCCTGGGTTTGGTGTCTTTGTTATGACAGTGAAAAATCCTTGGAAGCAATAGGATTGTGGGGCTTTTGTTTTGTTTTGGTAGCAACAAAGGAGCTGGGGGACCACTAAATTTGTTGGTAAGGGTAGGGCCTCGGCTAATCCTCACTGTATCCTTGTGCAAATAAGAAAAAGAGGCCTCCTCTGTGTGGTCACAAGCTGGGGCCAGGGCTCATGGCCTGACAAGTGGAATTCAAGCTGGATTTCAGTCCTTACTCTTGGTCCTGCCCTGTGGGTTAGGCACTTTGTGCAGTGAACAACCTGAACAACCATATACAGATGTGCTGGGTGAGGAGCCCTGGGTGGTAGCAGCTTTAAAAGGAGAGAGAAGCATGTGAAAACCCAGGTCTGTGATAAGGAACAGAGCCTGCTGTGAAGAGACCTTAGTCAGGGAGAAGATTCGAAAGTCCATGAGACTGGAGGGAAGGACAGAGAATGGAGAGAGAGGGACAGCCGGAAAGAGAGGGCTCAGGGAAGAAGGCAGAGGCGGGGCTCAAGGCAGTGATTCCTGGTGGGCAGTCCCAGGGCCCCTGTGAGATTGAAAACCTCTGGGATCCTAAAGAAGACCTCTTTCGTAGGGAGGTTCTAGTAATTTTGGAGGGCAGAGGCAAGATAGCACGGTGGTTAAGAGACCTGAGTTCCGATCCCAACTCTGACTTTTGGCTGAGCTGTGTGACCTCAGGCAAGTGACCGAGCCTCAGTTTCCCCCACTGCAAAATAGGGAACATGAAGAAAAAGCATCTCCTCCCAGGGCCCATGGAAGGATTGACTAAGGTAGGCACGCGCCTGGACTGGTGCCGGCTCTCAGCCTAAACCCCCCCAGGTGCCGGCCGCCCCAGCTCACCCTCCAGCACAATGATGGCGAAGTCCTGCGCGGTCTGGGCCTTGCGGGTGGCAAAGCACTGGTAGGCCCCGGAGTGGCTCTTCTGGGCTGAGGTGATGAGCAGAGTCTCGTTGCTGAGCCCGCGGATGGAGACGGCCTCGTCGGGCAGCACCAGCTCCGTGTTGCGGTACCAGCGGATGGTGAATTCCGGGGAGCCCAGCAGGGCACAGGAGAGGATGACTGTGCTGCCGATCCCGGTCTTCAGCTTCTTTGGTGTCAGGGTCACGTGAAGGGGGTCTGGGCCGGGCCAGCAGGGAAGGAGCGAGGGGAAAGGCAGGGGGGAGGAAAACAAAAGAAAAGGGCTTTTACCGTGGAGCAGTGTGGCTGGGGGTGGGCTGGGGGAGGCCCTGGTTCTGTCTCCAGACTCCTTGTGAGGGGGACTGGGACTAGTGAATTCCCTCTCTAGACCTCAGTTTACTCATCTGGCAAATGGCAGGGTCAGGACTCTTGTTATGATGGCCTACACTTTCTTGACGGGTGGCCCTTGCCTGGTGGGCCTGGGGAGCTCCCTTCAGCTCAGAAGGAGGACAGGAGCTTGGCTGGCTCATCACCGTCCCTGTCCCCCACCCCAGAAAACAGGGAGGCACCCTTGGCCCCACCACCCATCTCTCATACCCATAGAGATAACCAGTTGCTACCTTCTGCCGCTCTGACGGCCTTTATATGCACCAGATGACTCTGCTCTTCATCCGCACCTCCCCTGCCCTGCTGCAGGCCCCCAGCTCTCAGCCTGGACCCAGGCAGCACCATCCTCCCTCCATGCTGTGGCTGGCCACTGTCCTGCTCAGAACTTCCGTGGTGCCCAACAACTCGGTGTCGGGCGGGCTGGCCACCTCTCTCCCCAGATCTCCATGGGCTTGGGGTTCTCTAGAGGAGGCTGAGGCCTGCAGGGGCCTAGGACCCCAGTGAGGTCGCCCGGAGGAGGGGGGACGGCAGCCTGGCTGGGTGGGGCACAGTCAAAGCATGCAGGAGTCTGCTCATGCCGGGCTCCCCCGCGCTCTCCCAGAGTCCCTGCCCAGGAAATGTCAGTGCACAATGAGGCAGGTGTCATCCTGCTTGTCCCAGTCACCCACGGGGCTCCCAGGGCTCTGCCAGCTAGCTGTTCTCACCTTGCTGCCCCGCACGACTTGGTGACCTTGGGCAGGAGGCTTGGTGGCAGAACGGGGGTGTATGTGAAAAGCATGGTTTCCTCTCTGTGCACCTGGCAGAGAGGGGCTGGCAGAGAGAGTGGAAGGCAGAGAAAAGCTACGTCACTTCCCCTTGAACCTGGTTGTCCAGCCAAAGCCAGTATGGGGGGGAAGGTGTGGAGCTGAGGGTCAGAGGGGCATCAGGTGTACCTACGCCTACGGGGCAGTGGGGGTGTGCACGCGCCGTGGGCGGTTGGTTACTTGTGGATCCGTGTGCGTGTGCTTGGATGTGAGCATGTTAAGGTGGAGGAATGTGTGTATCTGTGTGTATGGGCACCGTACGTGTGTGCATGTGCGTATGGAGAAGTGGGCATGTGACCTTTCAGCACATCTGCGTGTGTGTGTGTGTGTGTGTGTGTAATGTGTGTGCAGCGGGGGGGGGGGGGGGTGGGGGGAAGGCATACCCGACTGAACGATTGTGGATGGTACTTAGGGCAAGGAGGGGGGTATCAGTGCTGGTCCTTCCACCCGCCTGCCCTGCCGGCTGGGGCTCATTAGTCTGTGAGGAGCCCCCATCCCCTGGGCTCTCAGCATTTTAACCTAAGCATCTGTATCATGCACTGTCACTCCCAGAGTGGTTCTTGGGGCTCTTTCCGCTCTTCCAGCTTCACATGTGTTCACGTGGGGAGGATTTCTTCCCAGCACCGCAGATAAATGTACCCCAACTGTCAAGATGCCCTTGACCATGTGGAGGAGACTCACATCTGGGCCACGGGGGACAAGCCCCCAGGCCCAGGAGGCCAGCTGAGCTGGGAGAACATGGAGGGTCTGCAGACCTGTAGCTCTATGCTCTTGAGACAGGAGGGGAGGGGGGAGGAGGGCTGCTCTGGTCAATTGTTATGGTGGAGGGAACTTCTCTGCAGCAGGGGGGTTGAATCACCGCTGGACAGCCTCCTCCCACCGCCCAGGTTCAGTGACCCTTAAGATGCCATTCGGTACAACATTCAATGGGGCCTCAGGCCATGTAGCTGCTCCATGGGAGTGGGATTCCCCACGGGTCTCCAAATCCCAGCCCCACCGCTGTCAGTGCCCTCCCTCCGCCCTGGGGGCTCAGCAGCAGGAGGGTCTGAGAGGGCCCCTCATTCCAGATGGGCTCGCTGGACCCCTGGAGCCCCAGGACTCCAGGCTCAGGGAGGAACAGGCAGGATCAGCGCTGATATCCAGCCGGCAGATCCTGGAAAGGCTTCCTTGTCATTTATGCCCGAGTCTGATCTGATTGATCAGTGCCCCTATCAATTATTGTGAAATATTCTGAATATCGCCTCTGATGGGATACAGTATGTCCTCTCTACTGGATTAACATCAGTACTGTTTCCTTTAGTGCAGACACTCCTCCCTCTCAACAAGCCAGGAAGCCCTGTGAGCTCGTCACCGTCACTCTCCCTCATGGTCCCTTCTGACCCTCGTGACCTCAGGAGGTAGGAAGGCCTGGGATCACTATCCCATCTTACAGAAGAGGTCACACCGTGGTGCTCTCAAAGGTTCCTAGGCCTGGCAGAGGGGCTCCCCACTCACCGATGACTGTGAGGGTACCCGTGGCCTCTGCAGAGCCGAAGGTGTTGGTGACCTCACAAATGTAGGTGCCACTGTCCTCCGTCCGCAGGTCACTGATGGTCAGCCCCGTGATGCGCTTGGTCCAGCGGCTGTCGGCCGGGAGGGGCCGGCCGTCCTTGAGCCAGCGGATGGCAGGGATGGGGTAGCCGGAGGCGGTGCAGGGCAGCTCCACGGTGTGGCCCGCCCACACTTCCTGGGAGTGGAAGCCATCCAGGATGGTGGGGATCGACTCGGCAGGGTCTGGAAGGCAGAGAGCATCAGTGGCTCCGGCCAGCCCGAGCAGGATGAAGGGACAGGGGTCGGGGGGGCGGGGAGGCAAGCACGAGAACAGGCACCTGCTGCCCATGGGTGCCCAGCATGAACGAAGCCCAGTGTGGGATGGCTTGTGGTGTCCCCTGGGCCCCAGACTCTGGCCCAAACTCTCCTACTCAGGCCAGATAGAGGCCCTGAGAGCCATGACCACGAAGCAGGGGCTTGGGGGAGGTAGGAGGAGGATATAGGGTGGGCAGACAGACAGATGCAGATGCAACAAGGGAAACAGAGGAGCAGAGAGGGAGAGAGTGTGTGAGAGCTCGCTTCACAGACACGGTGCCTGGAGTCTGGCCCAGACTCAGGACCAGGGACACCCTGTGACATGAGAGTCATGACTTCTTGAAACTGCGATTCTGGGCCTCAGACTGGCCGGGGGTGCCCTTCAGGATGGGGGAACCAGCTGTCCTGTCCTGTCTCCTCCCACCTGCGATCCTGGCAAACTCAGAGAGGGCCGTGCGTTTCCATCTGCGCCCAGAAGGATTCAGAAGTTAAGCCTTCTGCAAACCACACCTGCCATCCTGAACAGTTCTCTATTTTACACTCCCAAGCAAGAGAAAGCAGTGCCTGCAGGCCCCGTGGCCCTGACCTGCGGAAGACCCAGGCGCCGGGCTGGTGGGATTCTGTGTGATGGCCCTGACGCTTCTGAGCGGTGCTCTGTCTACTCTCAGCCTAGTTCTTAGCCTCAAGGGCCTCCCTGAGTTTTCCGCCTTGGGGACCTCCTCTTGCTGTACCAGCTGCCCAGGCTTTCCTCTGCCTACATGATACAACCCCCACTTCTCCCCAGTTAGGCTGCTAGGAGATAGGGTCTGGTCCCAGCCAGGTCCCCGGCCCCGTCGGCCCCCTCCCTCCCTGCCCCCATCCCGGTCCGGGCAGTGGTTCCCCCACTTGTGATACACTGTGTCACCACACTCCCCTCCCCTGGGTGCCCAGCAGCCCGCTCCGCTCGGCCAACACCTCTTCATCTTTCACAAACCAGCTTAAGCGTCACCCCTTCCGGATGGAGCCCCCAGGCCCCTCTCATTAGATACTCATAGAGTTTTCTTTTTCTTCCGTTTTATTTTCAAACAACCTTTTCTTTTTAATGAAAAAGTTAAAGTGTAATATACGCACATGGCAAAACTTCAGAGAGTCTAGAACGGTGTCAGTGTGAGAGGGGGGGTCTCCCTCATCCCTGCTCTCAGCCACCTCGTTTCCTTCCCCAGGGGCCACCACTGTCGTGAGCCACCCAGGCACCCCTCCCCCAGAGCCCTTTTCAACAGCGGTTAGCATCAGGCCACAGATCTGTCTTCCCCAGAAGCCTGCCAGCATCTTGAGACAGGGTTGCCCCATTGCTGGATCTCCCGTGCCCGCACAGAGCAGGCCTGGGGCTGCTGAACCACTGATGTCTGCGAGAGGCTGAATGGGGGCGCTCTGGTATAGGGTGGGCCAGAGGTCTGACTTTCCACATTGCAGGCTTTTATAGGCTCCTGGACTTGTAGAGCTGGCTTAGAGGTCTTGGAGGCCACAGACAGAGGAGGACCCTGAGACCAGAGAGGTGCAGTGACCTGCCCAGGATCGCACTGCAGAGACAAGATCACAAACCAGGTCTCGCTCGCCCTTGTTCAGTAAACGGGGCCCGAGATGGAATAATCTAATACTGAGATCTGCTCAAGAGTGAATGGTGGGAGCGGCAGACGCCCCCTCTGGACCCTCCTTGACTAATGGCAAATTTCCCCCGTCCTTAGCTCATGTCCCTTGGAGAAGGGTTGGGCGAGGAATTCTCTGGGGGGGAGGGTAGGGACTTTCTAGAAGACTCTCTACTCCCTCCCCACCTTCTGTTGCTCTTCAGAAGGAGGCTGGGCTGAGAATCAGGAGAGCCAGGTGCTGGTCCAGCTGGGTCACGGGGAAACTGTGTGACCTTGGGTGAGTCTCATCATGTCTCAGAGCCCGAGGTTCATCCGCGGGGTGGAGGGGGTAGTGCTGCCTCCACACCCCATAAGGTTGTCGCAGGCAACAATGGCAAACTGTACATCCAAGGGCTTGCCTGCGTGAAATCGCAATGCAGATGTGCACCTGCCCTCCCTCCCCACCAGCTTCTGCGGCCTCTTCCCCATGCAGGGGATGGTTGGGATAAACAAACCTGGTGCCAGGGAAGAATTACTCAATGTGACACTTAATTGATGCAAAATACACAAATTCTGTGGCACACCGCAGAATTTACAAGCGGAGGGGCCGACGGGGTGGTGGAGGAAGGGGCGGGGGGAGGGAATTAATCACCGAGTCTCAGGCGTGAAATTAAATTCTGAGGGAAAGAAGCCTCTTTCATTACTCCAGAGCAGAAGTAAAATGCTGTGGTGTGTACGGTGACAGCCCGGGGGGGATCGGGCGCTGCCGGGGCTGGTGCGGGGCTGGGGGAGCCAGACGGCGGAGCCCCAAGAAATCTCTGGGGGTGTCCGGGGCGCCCCGGGGAGGCTGCTGGGACCTCCCCCAGTCCGAGGAGCAGTGCTGCCCTGGAAAGGCGCCCTGAACACGGCTTCTGCATGTGGCTTAGCCCCCCACCAGCTGGGGAACCCTGGACTAGTCTGCCAGCCTCTCTGGTCACTGGTCTTGTCTTTATAAATGCAGATGGTAATGCCTGTTCCATGGAGTTAATGGAAGCTCTTGGTAAACTCTACAAAGCACCTACATGCACAGAAGGGCTGTTTTGGGGGTTGGATTTTAGGGAGCTCAGGCTCTTCATGCAACTGCCTCCTTCACCTTAGACAATGCAGAAAGATGCGAGTTGCTCTCCTCCCCCCCCAACCCCCGACAGATGCTCTTTGGAAGAGAATAGAAACAATAATGCAGCAACAACAGATCAACAAGAAGACAGCCGCCACCACCACATGGCAGCTACTCTCCTGGGCGCTTCCTACGTGGCAGACGCTGTGCTAAGCTTTTTCCAGCTGGTACCTATTGCTCCCAATCACCCTGGAGCGGGGCTATGTCTTGTCGCTCCCATTTTACAGATGAGGAAGCTGAGGTTTGAGACACTCCTTATTCTCTGCCACCTTGCACAGCTAGTGAGGGGTGAGGCTAAGCCTGCACCTTTGGCTGGATTCAGGGTCCTTTACCCACCACGCCTCCTGTGCCCACCTTCCTCTCTCAAACGCTCTGTGAGGACTGAAGAACCCACAGGTGTGGTTGCTGCCCTCACCAGATGACCATCAAGGACACACTGCCACGTGGATCCTTTCGCTCCTTCCTTTTGCCTTTGGGCCTGGGGCGTCAGGGGCTGCCATCCTTCGGGGTGTGCGGACACCTCAGCCACCAGGTAGGGGTGGCTTGGCAGGGGTTCCCCAGCCGCCATCTTTCCATCTGCTGGCCTGGAGCTTCGGGCCACCCTTCCCAGCCGCCAGCCTGGGAGCCCTCGGGGGTGCCGGCCACGAGAGAGAGTGAACCTTCTCAGCGGAAACCACGGCCAGCCTCTCTTGTTCAGGACTGACTGAGCCCCGCCCCCCGCCCACCCACCTCAAGCTGGAGGGGATGTGCAGTGTGTGGGGCTGAGCTCCCTGACGTGCCCCCCTCGCGCCCCCTCTGCACTGCCTTGCTCCAGTATCACTTGCATTTTTGCCGAGACAAGCAGCTTGCAGATGGCCTTGTCACATCACATCACATCAGGGCCGTGTCACCGGCGGGGCCCCTTCCCCTTGGCTCCCTGTGTTCCCTTCCCTCCAGGTCCCTCCTGCTCCTTTCGGCTCCTGTTCACTCTGGTCCTCCCCTCTGCCTTTGTCTCTCTGTGCGGGTTTTCTCCTGTTCGGTTTCCTCCCTGTCCTCTGTCTCTCTCTGCCTGCGCCTCTCCCCTTCTGTCTGTCTGGGCCGCCTCCCTATCTTTACCTCTGTCTCTCTGTTTGGGCTTTATCTCTGGTGGCATCTCTCATCCTCTTCCTAGCCCACCCCCCCTTCTCCTCACAGCTGGTGGGGAATGGAGACCAGAAGGAGAATGGTTGGCATACCCTCCAGTTTAAAGCGTGTCTTTTTTGACAGACACCTGCCTATTCGCCCCACAAAAGTGGAGGTGAGATTGGCAGGATGAGGGGGCTAAATATTTGTGCGGGAGAAAGAAGCAGGCCCGCGGGAGGGGGGGTTTTTGCACTGTTCCCCTGTTTTATGAGAAGCATGCAGATGAGATGCAAAACAGCATGCAAACAAGTCCCCATGCTTTGGAAGGGAACCACTCCTACACATTTGGGAATTGGGCTGCAGATTCCAAAGTCTAGCTACAAAGAAAGGGGCCCTTACTGCGGCCACCAGGACAGTTTCCCTTGGCATTGGTTAGGTCTACAAATATTTCCTTAGCACCTACTATGTGTCAGGCACTGTAAAAAGCACTGTTTCCAGGTGCTGGGGACACAAAGGAGAATCGGAGAGCCCTGTCCTTGCCCTCCTGGCTCCTGCTCTTCAAATGTGCCGGGCAAATGAGAGAGGGTCTGGGATAGAGTTAATCTGAGGGTCAGGGTAGTCCTCACCAACCCCCAGAAGACCAGAGTTAGACAGAATCAGAGCGGTCATCTGGTCGAGCTACTTTTCCAGAGGCCCAGAGAGGTTGTGCGATTGGGTGAGTCTAGTCTCTGAAACCACCGTGTTATCGTTCACCCTCCTTCTACAAGCCACTCCAATCCCACCTCCTCAACAGCAGAGATTTTCAAATTGTAGGTCACAAACTGTTAGGAATTTGTGAAATCCATTTGGTGAGTTGTGACCAGCATTTGGATAAATCAAAATCGGATAAAATAGAATAGGAAATAGCAGAGTGCATTTAAATGCATGTGGTAGGAACGACCAGTGTGCTTTGCACAGGTTATGATAAAAATGTCTATCTGTGGATTGCTGTCAAGAGTTTGAAAAAGCACTGTTTCCAGAAAGGCACTATTCCTTGAGGAGTCCCCTGTGCCCTCCTTTACTCTGTGACTGGGGCATGTGGGGGCTGTTCAGATGACCCCTTCCATGGGGAGGGGGGTGGTATGCTGGGCGCAGAGGGTATGTCCTGGTTTTGCCTCCTGCTGGTTAAACAGTTGGGGCGAGTTGCTTGGCCTCCCTAAGATCTGGGTTTCTCGTCTGTAAAACAGAACAGCATCCACCTCACAAGGCTATTATGGTGCTTAACAGATAAGTGAAATCTGACATGCAGGGGACTCAATAAACATTAGCTTCCATCCCTCCTAAAAAGTGATAATCACTCCAGATTAAGAATCTTTTATTTAATTTACAAATATTGTTGTTTATAGATTATATCCTGCCTACTCTCAAGCTACAACAGAAGAAACACATGCGCTCATAAATAGGTCAAATCGAATCCTGGAAAATACTTAGAGACATGAAGGAACAAAACTGTCCCATCTCTAATTTAATCTAACCTCATCATTACTATGTTTGAACATCAGGTTTTATTTATGAGCTTCCTGGCGGCAAAGGCAAAAAAGGGAAAGAGAGGATGGATTGCATTAACCCCCATTATCACTTCTTCAGGAGAGTTAGCTTCCTTAGGTGCAGACTCTGAGGTCCCTATATGAAGGGCACTCCAAACCAAACTGGACGTGTTCTGCCCTGCTGGGCCCTGTATTTCTCTTTGTTAATCTCCTTCTCTGAGTCCCCCCAATGGCCTAGGTACACAGCAGTCTCCCGGATCCATGGCGTGGGACACACCCATCCCAGGGGTGGGCTAGTGCCCTCCTCGGCCCTGTCGCCTACCTGTTACGGAGAGGCGGGCCCCATTGCTCTGCCGGGTCTCCCCACTATACTTGTGCTTGGTGATGCAGCGGTAGGTGGAGAGGGCATCCTCCTTCTGCACGTCAGAGATGTACAGCCCGCCGTGGTGAGTAATAAAAAACCTGTTTTCTGGAGACACAATCAAGACATACTGCATTACTCCCCTGGCTGGGCACAGCACCAGAAGCAAGTCAGGCCGGCAGCCGGCCTTTCTCCCAAAGCTGTTACTCCTTGAAGTGTAGAGGCTTCAGAGTTTTACAGAACGATGGCAGGCTGTAGAGTCAGACCGAGACCTGGGTTCCAAACTGACTCGTCCACTTAGTAGCTGTGTGACCTTGGGAAAGTTACTTAACTTCTCTGAGCCTTATCTATACAATGGGGTGCAAATAATACAACACAGGGTGGACGTAAGGACTGAAAATAATAATGAAGTGTCTGGCGCACAGCAAGTGCTCACTTAGGAAGTATCAGTCCTCATCTTTCCTATCTCTGGGCGAGAGCTTGCAAAGTTCTTTCACATTCCACGCTCATTTGTTCTTACAGCCATTTGAAGTGTCCTCTCCAACGTCAGGTCACACGACCAGTAAGCAGACCAGAACTCAGGCCTTCTGGCTCCCAGCTCTCCCTATGTATGGAGCCAAATACAAACCTAAATCATTTTCTCTTAGTTTTAATCATATATTCACTCAACCAACAGTTGCTGAGGTTAAGCTATACGAGTAGCAGGGACACGGAGAGGCAGATACACAATACTAATTCAATGCACAGTTCTTGAACGCTCATTCCGTGCAAGGCAAAGGTGCAGACACTGAGCTTTACTTTTCCTTGCCCCTCGACGGTCTTACTGTCAGGACTAGGCAGGGAAGCCAGAAGGACGGGGAGCAGGACACCCATTTTGCGGATTATGACATGTGACTCCACTTAGAGGTAGAGTGGATTTCCTTGTACAAGGTCCTAAAGCAAACCCTGAACTTGAGCCTAGTCAGGACTGATTCTAAAAGGGGAGAATATGGACTTGCCCGTTGGGGTGGGGCTTGCATTCAGCTTCAGACGCCGGAGGCAGTGCCCTCCCACCCAAGACCCAGCCAGACTGAGATTGAGATGCTAACTTTGGGTCCCTCTGCACGCTCTCTGGGGACTAGGCTGCTTCCCCCGACAGGTATAGAAGACCCCAGGCTGCCATTTCCACCAGGAGTGGGCCCTGGAATCAAGATGGTGACAGTAACTTAAAAAAAGGAGCTGTACGGGAGAGGGTAATGCTGACTCCACCGGAGGGACCTGCTAACATCAGAATGCCAGGCTTTCATAAGGAAACCTTTTGCGTGGCCCCATGCTCTGCAAATCCTATTATTCAGAGGAGTTTTACAGAATGATGGCAGGCTGTAGAGTCAGACTGAGATCCCACCTGGGGGCTGATGACCCCCCTCAACCAATGACAAGAGCCCTGACACTGGCTCACTCTCCTATTAGAAACATCCTGTGGTGTCCCACTGCCCCCAGCACAAGCCTCAGCACCAGGGGGCTGGGATCTCCCCAAATGACACTTCACGACAAGGAACGCTATAGAATTGTAGGGTTGAAAAGCTGAATGTGCCTGACCACATTGTTGACAAAGGTTTTCCAGCCTTCCTTTGAATATCTCTGGGTTTGGGGAACTCACTACCTCATTCAGTGGCCCACTCCAAAGCGGATAGCTCTAACTTTTAGAGAGATCTTCCTTGGTCACAACTGGTCTCCTGGTGGCTCCCTCCACGGGTCCTGGTTCTACTCCCTGGGGCCCTACAGAACTAGCCTGAACCTGCGTCACTAACACACTCCCTCACCAACTGGAAGAAGCTGTCACGCCCTTCAACTTTCTGTCAGGCTAAGCAGTCTAGAATTTTATTCTTTAATATTTATTTAATATGGTCACAAATAACTTCTTCAACATGGATGGTCTCTTGTTTTTGTTTTTTTTTTTTAAGATTTTATTTATTTATTTGACAGAGAGAGCGCACAAGCAGGGGTAGTGGCAGGCAGAGGGAGAGGGAGAAGCAGGCTCCCCACTGAGCAGGGAGGCCAATGTGGGACTTGATCCCAGGACCCCGGGATCATGACCTGAGCCGAAGGCAGTCGCTTAACCAACTGAGCCACCCAGGAGCCCTGGTCTCTCATTTCTTAATGAACATTGGTTTATCTACAAATCTCTGAATTTCCCCTCCCTCCCTCCCACCCACCTTTGTATAGGATTAGACCTACTGGGTGCCAGCACTTTGCTAAGTGGTGGCGACCTAACAATCAGCCTTATGTGACCAGCACAGGATAGAGCGCGACTACCAACCCCCGGCCCAAGACGGTTTGTTTTTCACAGGACATGCGGTCGGAGTGGGAGGCAGCCCCATTACGCCCTGCCTCCCATTGAGCTTGCAGTCAACTAAGGCCTGGTCTGGTCACTTGCCGTCTCTCTATGCTTGGACACCAGACTGTGTGGGACTAGGTCTGGGACGTCACATGGTTCCCTGCTGAGCGGCATATCACTGGGACACCCCCCCTCCCCCGAAGAACACTCATTCATCTGGCAGCCTGCCAATCCTCTGGACCCCAGCCACACCCCCTCCAGCGCCTAGATCGCACCTTGCAGACCCCCACTCAGTGCTAAAGGAAGCGGGAGGGAGCCCAGCCCTGCTGCCAGACGTCGGAGAGGACCCGGGGGAAGCGCAGAGAAAGCCTGGCTTCCCCACCAGACTCTGAATGTGCCGTTTTGTCTCCATGTTGTGACATCCCAAAGTCAAATGCGGAAGCTCTCCCGTGATTTATTATGTAACTGGGACTGGAATGCAGAACTACTGGAGGGTGTTACTGCCAATCAGTGGGGGGGGGGGGTGAGGAGAAACAGGAGAGACCCCCAAATCCACCTCGGCAGCCTACAGGTGCTCCAGCCCCAGCAGCTTGGACCCTGTGATCCTGCAGCCCCCAGCACCCCCGGGAAGATGGTGCACTTGGTCCTACTGGAATTTTAAGCTGGGAAGGGGTGCTGCTGGGATGGTGGTGGGGAGCTGGGGTTTCTATAGCAACAAGCAGCTGCTGCATCTGATGTTTCACATCCTTCATTGTCCTCATTTCCCCCCTCGCGTCCCCCCTTCTTGTGCATATTTAATTGCAGTAACATTTCCAGACACAGTATATCGCTGCTCCTGAAACAAAGGCTGGCCGCAGCCGGGGGGGAGGCACAGCGCGCGCGCGCTTGAGAGAGAGAGAGAGAGAGAGGAAGGAGAAATCAGGGGTATTATGTTAATCCCCCCTGGGGGGGACTTGTGCAACATCAGTTGTGCATGTTTGATGAGAATCAGATGATGGGCCCTGATGGGGAAGGGAGTAGCAAGAGGCCGGTGGAGGGAGCGGCATACGGTGTGTGTGGGGGGCACAACCAGCTGGGGGGGCTCGGAGGGGCCAGGGCTCCACAGAACAGCTGACCTCCAAGGCTGGCTCTGATGGGGTGGCCTGGCAGTCGGGCAGCCCCTACTCCACACCCCAAGTGGGACCAGCCATCCCTGAAATGGGTAGAGGAGCAGCTCTCCCTTATCCTGGTTCCTTCTTCGTGGGGTAGGCTGGGGCCAGCTGGAAGAAGGACAGAGTGGCAGCCGTGACCTCTGTCCAGCCCCCATCCTGAGGTCGTTCGGAAATGTGTGTCTGGGATCACGTTGGTTGACACCAAGACTGGGAGGTACTAACGGCCTGAGGTGGCCAGGGCCAGGAGTGCTGGACGTCTTGGGTCATAAATACTGTCCCACCCCAAATGTTAGTAGTGTCCCCTGCGGGTACACGCTGGAGGGTCGCTGCTTTCCCTTAGGCTCTAAGGCTGGGACACGGAACTGTGTTTAAATGTGGACTGCTCTGATGCAGCTTGACTGTCACCTGCCAAAGGCTGCAGCATCGTCTGTGAACTCGCCCGTGACCAGGGAAGCACTGTGTGTGGTTCCTTTTTTCTTTCTACTATTAATACAGATTCTCCACCCTGCTTTACCATCCTTCTTCCTGGTGATCTGGAGCAGGCCTCTCCTTTTTTGTAAGCTAAATATTTATTGAGCACCTATTATATGTCAGGGCAAGGATTTTATAAACATTATCTTAGGCAATCTCCACACCCCTTTGAAATGGATACTACTGTTTTTACTAAGCAAAGCACAGAGAGGTTACATAACCCACCCATAGTCACACAGCTAGTGAATGGCAGAGTCCAGACCATCAGTCCACTTCCCATGCTCTTCCAAAGCTCTGTGCTAGACTGACTCTCCTAGAATGGCAGCCCCTCTCATAGGGACATAGGGTCAGCCAGCCTCTGCTTGGTTGCTTCTGTCAGTGGGGTCCTCACTACCTTATAAAGGAGCACTCATCTATTCAATTCAGCTTGGCTTGCTTTATCAGCTTGGCTTTGTGGAGCATCCCTGGGTCCTGGACTGGGCTCCTGGGCTCCATGGAGGGGTCTTGGACCTGGTCTCTGCCCTTTGGGATTCCACATTAGAAGACAATGTCCTTCCCCCAGGAAAGGTGCTAGCTTGGGGGCTGCTGAAGGGTGGGGAGGGGATTGGATAGAGGCCATTAGTGAGAAGAGGCAGATAAAGAGGGGCCAAGCCCAGGACTGGATTTTGGAGGCTGGATTGGAGTCCTGGTGTTGCCACTAATGATGGGCTGTGTACTGAGTTGAACAGTATCCCCCAAAATGAATGCCCACCTAGAGCTTGTGAATGGAACCTTATTGGAAACAAGATCTTTGCAAACATAATCAAGTTCAGATGAGGTCATACTGCATTAGTGTGGGCTCTAAATCCAGTATGACTGGTGTTCTTCTGAGAACGGGGAGATTTGGACACAGGCACATGAATACAGGGCGAAGGCCATGTGAAGACAGAGACAGAGATTGGGGTGATGCATCTTTAAGGCAAAAAATGCAGGGATTGCCAGCCACCCCAGAAGCTCGCAAGAGGCCAGGAAAATCCTCCTCTAGAGCCTGGACAGGGAGCACGCCCTGCCCATACCCTGATTCAGGGTTTCTGGCCTCCAGAACCGTGACGTGGTAAATCTCTGCTGCGTTAAGCCATCAGGAAACTGACACGGGGTGACCGTAGGGGAGTCCAGTAGTCTCCCAGGCCCTCAGTTGTCCCTTCTGCAAACAGAGGGAGGAGGTGGATTAGGTGTGTGTTTCCCACCCTTCTTGTACATTAGAATCATCCAAGCAGCTTTTAAAATTAAACTCAGAATCTCTGGGGGTGTGGCCTGGAAATTGGAATTAAAAAAAAAGAAAGCTTTTCGGGTCACATAATATGCAGCCAGGGCAGAGAGCCGCTGGGTGAGAGAAACTCATAAGGCCCCTTCCCTCTGACAACTGATGTCTCTATCATGGCGCCCAACTTCTGAGTCCTGTTTCTCCTTCAGGAAAAACAGAGATAATAAATAGACCTTACGTCACAGGGCTGTTGGGAGAGTCAGATGAAATGCAGCTTGTGAGAGTCCTCGGCACACTGGTGGTGCTCGGTAACCCTCAGCCCAAGTGGCCCCACCTCAAGGAGATGAGGGGTGCTCGGTCCCTGTGGCCGGGCTTCCTGCAAATTCTCCCCTTCCTTCCTCCTCAGGAGCTTGGCAATAAAGAAAGGAGACCCTCCTCAGCAATTCGGAGGCCCTGCACATAGGGGCTAGGTGAGCCAACAGCATCTTCTTGGTCTTTTTCTAAAAAGTCAAAGAGCTGGGCCTCAGAGACTCCCCAGAGTCGCATGAGCCACGGAGAGAGGAACACGAGAAATCTCGGGGCTCCTGGTGGCTCCAGAGGGCTGCAAGGCTGGGGGGGGAACTGCCCTCTGCAGAGGCTGGGCCTCTCTCTGCTCTCAGAGGCAGGCGGGAGGGTCTGTTTGGTGGGGAGAGGGTGCTGGGCAGAGGAGGAGGAAGGAGCTTGAGGGCTTGCAGGAAGGTATGGGCTGCACAGATCCCACTCCAAGCCTTAGAGCAAGGGAACAGAAATGACCGAATACAGCAGAGACAGCAACCTCCTGCTGGGCTCCCTGCTTCGGCCCCTGCCCCTCCTCCATCTGTTCCCAACATGCAGCCTGAGTGATGCTTTAATCAGATTCTGTGGCTCCTTTGCTCAAAGCCCTCCAATAGCTTCTCATTTCACTCAGCATGAAAGCAGAGTGCTGATTGCAAAGTGGGTGCTCTAGAAATAAATATTTCTAGAATGAATGAATGAAACGTCCCGAAACTCTAAGGTAGTTTTATCGGCATTTTGCTCATGAGGAAACGGCAACTCAGAAAAGTCAGATACCAGCTCTAATTTTACCTCCTCCAAGAAGACGTCCCAGGTTAGCCCACTCCCATTTCTGAGTGTTTCTACCTCTAACAAACCTCTTGCCACTGCTAATCACTGTGTCCACTATATCCCATCAGACTTTTAAAAATAATTCTGTCTGAGCATTCAAAAGTCAAGATTAAACAGGATGGTGGCTCCTTGAAATCATAAAAACAGAATTACTACATGACCCAGCAATTCCACTTCTGGGTGTGTATCCAGAATTAAAAGCCGGGTCTTAAGAAGGTATTTGTTCACCTGTTCATAGCATTATTCACACTAGTCAAAGGTGGAAACAACCCAAGTGTCCATTGATAGATGGGTGGACATAGAAAAGGTGGTCTAGACACACAATGGAATATTGCTTAGCCTTCAAAGGGAACAGAATTCTGACACAGGCAACAACTTGGATGAACCCTGAGGACATTATGCTCAGGGACATAAGGCAGTCACAAAAAGACAAATACTGTCTGATTCCACTGATATGAGGAACCTAGAGTAGTCAGCTTCATAGAGACAGAAAGTGGGAATGGTGGGTGTCGGGGGCTGGGGAAGGGGAATTGGGAAGAAGTTTTCCATGAGCACGGAGTTTCAGTTTTATGAGATAAAGCTGCACTTAAACATTTCTGAACTTAAGACTGAGCCGAAATGTTACTGAAATGAAAACTTAACCCTTACAAATAATTAAGATGGTAAATTTTATGTCATGTGGACTCCACTGCAATTAAAATAAAAAAAATTTTAAGGTCAAGATTATAAAGAATTGGAATGAGTGTTTTCAGGAAGTAGTGAGTTTCCTGTCACCAGGGGTATTTAAGTAGAGGCTGAAGAAACACTTGGCTGAGATAGTGCATAGAGGATTTAAATACTGAGTAAGAGAAAGAAATTGGATCATCTTTAAGGTCCCTTCCTTCCCAGAAATTCATAAATTCTTTTTTTTTTAGAGAGAGAGAGAGAAAGAACAAGGGGAGGGGCAGAAGGAGAGGGAGAGAAAGAATCTCAAGCAGGCTCCATGACCAGCGCGAGCCCGATTTAGGGCTCGATCCCACAACCCTGAGATCATGAACCTGAGCCCAAATCAAGAGTTGGACGCTTAACCAACCGAGCCACCCAGGTGCCCCCAAATTTATAAATTCTTAGCTTAAAGGATGGCAGAGCTGCAAGACCCCCTGGAGATCAGCTCCTACAGTGGTTTGAAAATCAGCGTCCGTCTGCTCCCTTCCACCCCCGGACTTTTGCTGTGGCTCTTCCTTCTGTGCCCAAAATGCTTTCTCCTTGACTCCCTCGCGGCCCCGTTCAGGTCTCTCTGCTCAGACACCAGAGGCAGAGGCCTTGCCTGACCCCTCTCTCAAAATTAGACTGTGCTCCGCGTCCCTGCCCAATTCCTTACCCTGCCTGTTTGTCTTCAGAGCACGTGGTGTTTCTCGCTGACAGCAAGGAGTTATTTTAGTACCCCAGCTCCAGAACACGCCTGGCACATAGAAGATGCTCAGTGCACATGCAGCGAACGGAGGAATCCTGGGAGTAGCAGAGGCACCTCCGGCGGAGGGAGACAGCAGGTTCTCCAGCCTGGAGTCCTGTCCCGAGGTCCCCTGCACCCTGGGGTCTCTCCCCCCCCAGCCCCTGCGGCCATACTGTAATGGTTTGGCCCACTGCCCCTCCCTTTAAGCCAATGCTTAATGCTTGTCTTGGCTCCCCAGCTCAGCTGAGTCCAGGCTGGGACGTGTGGAGGATGGTGTAAAGCGAACAAAAGGGAAGTAGACAATGAATGACCTGGCCGGGAGATCTGGAGTATAAACCATGGCTGACTCATCTTCGGGGGTGACCTCCGCAGAGAGTGACCTCACCCTTCTCAGGAGCTACTCAAGCACATGGAAACCCAGGGCAGCTGGCCCAGGGAGAAGAAGGGACAGGGACAGCCCCCCTCCAGCGTGCCTGAGGCTGGCCTTCCACTGTCCTTCCCTGACCAAGGACCTACCTCTCTCTTAGCGGACGGGAGTGGAAATGAGACCCTCGCCTGGAGGAGAGACCCCTAACGACAGAGGTCCCTGGCTCCAGGATGGAACCACGTTAGAGTCCTGGGGTCAACTCTGAGACCAGACTAAGCCATGCCGTCATAGTCTGCGCTCTGCCCCGCAGTGGACAGAGGAGGAGGACTGAGCTGCCTGCATCTCCGCCTGCCTTCAGGCAAGCTCAACTCGTCCGACGCTAGAGGTTTCCATGGCTGGCGCCTTTGAGGAAGAAGACCCGTGTCCATACACTTCCCCTCTTTGTCCCTTTTGGACACCCCTGGTGGGTAGAGTCTGCCTGGACTGGGAGACAGATCCAGACCCAGCTGGTGAAGTGTCTTCAATCGTTTCATAAACTCAGCAAGAAAGACACCCCCAGGTGCCCAACACTCCCACGTATGTCCCCTCCGTGAGTGCCCTCACCAGCCCAGGGGGCACCTGCTGCTCTTGTGTGCAGAGGAGGAGACTGTGGCTCAGGTGGGGACCAGTTCAAGTCGCACGTCTAGTGAGAGGGAGAGCCGGGACTCCCACCTGGGTCTCCGGAACCGATTCCGAGCTGCTTTCCCCAAGCCCAGCTGCCGGGAGAGCATGTGCGGCATTCTGGAGGGCACCCTGGCCAACCTGTTCCGGGTGAGGTGGGCTTGTCCGTCCCTTCCAGGCAGTGGCCGGACCCCTGGCTTCTGGACGCGGCGTCCCTCTCCCTAGCAGGGCCAGTTTGGGGGGGGGGTGGTGAGCAGGGAGGGGAGGGAGGCCCTGAGGCCGGCACAGAGGCCATCAGAGTTACTGACCGACAGAGCGGATGAGCCATGTCCCCTGGGAGGCCCCCCGTGCCGTGCAAGTGCCGTGTGTCGGCCAGAAGGTGTGGCCACGGGCAGGGCATGGGCAGGGGGCTGCTCATCTGGGAGGGAACAGAGCGCATGTGCAGCCACGCGTGCACCGTCCTGGGGGCACCGGCCCAGGCCACGGGGGCCAGAGAAGGGGCCAGCAGCTTGGGGGAAGTATGTGCTTGCAGCCCGAAACGGGAGGCTCGAGACCTGCTCCTACCAACGGTGTGGCTTTCGGAAAAACTCTCTGGGCTCCTGTTGTCTCATCCCCTAACTGGGGGTCCTAACAGCCCGGTTGGCTCGGCACACAGGATTTTCTGCAGTGTCCATGTGACAATGTGAAAGGGGCCGTGACATGTCCTGCACTATACGCTCTAGGGGGCAAGGGGCTGCTACCATAGTATGAAGTGTGTAACCGCACAGGGCAGGTGTGATTATGACACACACAGGCACCCAGGTATTTCTGTGCGTATTGTGTTGAATGAATGAATCCTGGCCGTAGAGAAGCTTCTCCGGAGATGCTTCTCGACTCCTGGACTCCGCGAGGTGTCCCTGGAGCAAGAAAACCGGAAACTGAGGGAGGGGTCTTCTGCTCTGCCCACACCCCTCACCCCTGCAAGAAAGGTCACAGGACACAACAGGGCTATGGAGCAGGGGACAGAGAGGTGGGAAGAAATGGACAGAGCTTTGCATGGAGACCAGGATTTGGCTGGGATCAGAAAAATCATTCAGTCTCTCTTGGAAAAGAAGAGATATTTGGCCTGTTACAGTGCCAGTTTGTTCTTCGGGGCAGCCTCAGGATGCCAAAGCCTTGAAGTGCCTCTGTTGGCCCCCAGGGGCGTCCCAATTCCACAAGAGTAATTGTGATCAATACAGGTTACTAGTTACAGCTCCATCCAGTACAGATTTACAGAAACAATGTGGTCTGCCTGCAGCTTGGAGATGCGCAAGACAGCTCACCCACAGGCGGGGCTCATCTTCCCTCCCAGGCTGTCTGCCCCGCAGGGCAGCGTGGGTGGGGGTAGTGGAGGCTTCTGGCGGGTAGAATTAGCCCTGCCTGGGGGGCAGGGTAGCCTGCAGAACGCGAATTAGGGCCAACCTTGCTGAGCATCCTCCTTTCACTCCTTTCTGTCGTTCCTGCTGATGGTGAGACCCTGGGGGTAACTGCCCAAGGAAAGCCAAGGCCCATTCTGCCTCCTCTTCTCCCCTGGACTCTGGACTCCCAGGATTGTAAGCCCTCCACCCAGGACCCCAAGAGAGATTCGCAGCATAGTGGCTAGTACATGGCATTTGAGTCAGGAATTTGGATTCAAGTCCCAGCTCTGGGTGCTGGCTGGCTCTAAGTCCTACAGCCTCCCTGTCATGGACTGAATTGTGTCCCCACAAAGTTCCTATGAGGAGTCTTAATGTCCGATGTGACTGTATTGGGAGACAGGGCCTTTAAAGAGGTAATTAAGGCTAAATGAGATCATAGGGGTGGGGGCATGAATCCATTATGGCTGGCGTCCTTATAAGAAGAAGAAGAGACGCCAGGGATGTAGGCACACAGAAGGAAGACTCGGTGAGATCACAGTGACCGGGCAGCCATTTGCAAGAAGAGAGTGCTCAGGAGAAACCAGACCTTCCACTCCGGTCATTTTGTAATGGAAGCCCTAGAAAACTAACACACCCCCTCATCCAGACACGCTGTTCCCTGAGGACCCTTCCAGCACTAAGATCCTGGAGCTGGGCCCTGCTGTGTGAAGACACTGGGGTGAGGACTTCAGGGTAGGAATGTGGAGGAGGACAGAAGCGAGCTGGTCCTGAAGGTCATCGGGTATACCACACGGGTTGGGTGTAGACACTGAGAGCATGAGGGGGGCAGAGAGACTGAGCCAAGACCCCTTAGTGGGCATCAGGTGCCGAAGCAGAGGGAGGCACCGTGCAGGGATGGTGTGGGCAGGGAACCGGCCCTGGGAATGGGCCTTTGATCCCATGTAGGGCCTCGCCTGTACTCCCTATCAAACACCCAAATCTGATCTACCACCGCCCGGGACGCTCAAGGAGACTGAAGCATAGAGGGTCACATGGCTAGTCTTTCCCTTTCCAAATGGAACTGAAGTCTGGCAGTGTGCACACATCTGGGTCATGAGGAGACTAGATGGATGGGAGGTAGGACTTCTGCTATGAAGCTTTTATACGGTATGCAGAGTCAGAAACTGCCCTGCCTCTGGCCGGCGGGAAACACAAGCAAATGCTGGAGCAAGGGCTCCAGTGGGGAGCTAAGCCAGAGAGGCTCACAATTCCATAACCTCCATGTGCCAAGGGGCAGGTCTACCTGCCTGCTTCCGGGCGCAAGGGCTCCCAGGTGCTGGGGAAGGCACCATGGCCTCCTGTTTGTCTTCAAAGTGTGATGCCAGGCTGGGCTGGGACTTGGCAGGTGGGTCAGGCTCCCGATGGTGGCACGACATACCACATGTGTTCCCAGGGCGCCTTGCGAGCAGGCCTATGCCCTTCTGTCTCCACCGCTACCTCTGTAGGTGGGAGGGCGAGTCGTCAAAGAGGAGGATACGGAACTGTAGAGTGCTGCTGACCTTATCCTGTTCTCGTGGGGTGTCACTCAGACTGTTTCTCCCACAAGGCTCGAGGGTCCCAGAACTGACCCCAGGGCTTATATTTTCCTAGGCCAGATCAAGCCATGGGCCGGGCTTAACTCTAGCGCTGGGCTGACTTTGAACCGCCGAGGCGGTCTCCTCATCTTCACACCTCACACCTCCACCCAACCATGGTCTTCCAAGAAGGGTTGAGATTTTGCTTGGAAGAGTACCGTGACCTAGAAACGAGAGAATCTCTCTTCTGGAAAGGCTTATGCAGAGGCAGGCCTGGTGGGGCTGAGAACACCAGGCTGGGAGATGAGAAACCTGGTTGCAAATTTGCTGGGTGCCTTTTGACAAGTTGCTGTGCCCCGCCCCCCCCCCCCCCCCCCCGGTCCCATTTCCCTAACTGATGAACAAGGGGATGGAACCATGTGGTCTTGAAGGGACCTCCCAAGCCTCACTTTCCTCATGATTCTATGATTTCTCTCCACTTGGCCTGGCAACGGTGGGGGTTTCTCCTCTTTTTAACCCCATCTCAGTCAGAGCTCTGGGGAGTGTTGAGCTCAGGAGCCAATATGTTCTCAACACCCGGGGTTGAGATGCAGAGTCATCTACATGGATATAGCAGCCCCTGACCCCCACTGTCACCCTAGCCTGGTCGTGCTGGGCTGCCACCACCCCACAGTCATCATTTCTGCCCTCGAAGGGAGATTAGCCAGGTCCCCTATCTTTATCTCTGCCTTTGGCCCCTATAAGAGATGGGGTCACTGGAGGGATGGGAACCTGAGGTCTCTTGAGGACCAAGGATGTTGATAGCACGGTGAAGCAGAAAGGACCCCATTTGGTTTCCAAAGTGTGGGGGTTCGAACTGTGTTGCCCTTCCCTGCTGGAAAGTACTGGGTGAGCCACTGGACCTCTCTGAACCTATTTCCCATGAGAATTAAAATGAGTTAGTGAATATACCCAACACAGTGCCTGGCGCATAAGAGGGCATTAGTCCGTCGTTACTGAATAACTGAATAAGTTAATGGATAAAGGAATGCATAACTCTCATAGCGGCAAGGGTAAGGGGCACTCACCGCTTGACTTGGGCCTCGGCCTCCACAGGCAGGGCGCTGCTGACCATTCCCACCACCTCCCAGCTGCCCACAAGCTGGCCTCTTCAGCAAGCAGGAGGATGTGGATTCCCAGGGAGGGACCAGGCTCAGCTCCCTGGGCCCCTGGCAGACTGACTGCTTTGGGCAGCTGAGACCTAGAAGGGCATCAGCACTCCAGTCTCTGGAGTGGCCCCAGGGACCTGGAGCTCACAGGGGGTGTGAGGATGGAGGGACTCGGGGGGGGGGGGAGTGGGAACCAGTAGGAGAGTCTTGGTGGAGGGGGATAGAGGAGCAGTGGCTGGTCTCCTCTCTCCCTGAGTCCCTTTCTCCAAATGCAGCTCTATCCTTCTCTACCCCAGGATTAGCACACATCTCTCATTCTCCTATTGCAACAAGATTTTATTTCTAATTATGCTGTAATAAAACTAGAGCACTCCCAGGCTTCCTTTCAAATGACTTGTACACACACTGCCGATCGGATCCTCCTCAGCCCCATTGTAATAGCATTTCCCTGACATTCATTAGACATGCATGAGAGGGGCGCTTTAAGAATAGAATTGCATTTAAATGGATTTGCTGAGAGAGGAAGATGAAAAAGAAAGAGGCGAGGGGGGGAGGAGGGAGAGGGAGAGAGGTCTGTTGAACAAACTATGAAAACAAGATGCCATAATAACAGGGTGCTGAAATAAGCCTCTTTCTTCCCCGTCCTCCTCCGGCTGCACATGGCAGAGCCCAGCCCGAGAGGCGGCCTCCCAGCCTCCCCGGAGCCCCCACCCCCACTTTTATGTTACCCACTAGGGGGGCTTCATAGCTCCTCGCTCCATGTGTCAGATGCTCATGGTGTAATAGAAATAACTATTATTACAATCCGGGAAAGTGGCCTTGCTTCTACAGAACCCCAATAGCCAGGTGGCTGGCAAGGAGGGGGACCCTGTGTCCTTGGGCCTGGGGCAGGTGGATGGTACTGCCTCCCCCCAGGGCTCACCCCGAAGCTGTGGCTCCCAACTTCTGCTCTCCACTCTCCCCCCAATGACCATGCTGCACCTCGAACCACCATGGGTCATGGAGTAGCCGAGATTTTCCTTTTATCTTGGGTGGCTTTGCAGTGATGGGGGGAGTAGGAGATCCGTCCTGACGCCCTGGCCCTCTGAGGCCTCCCCAGCGAGCACTCCCCCCATAGTACTTTGCGTGTACCATGAATGGCCAACTCGGCAGCAAGGTCCCCAACTAACTATATGTCCATACCTGCTGGGCCCTCGTCTGATTCATGCCCCTCGCTACAGCTACGGCCTCTTAAAATGGACATCTGATCAGCCCTTAACTATCCTGTGGCTTCCTATTTCTCTCAGGATAAAGACCAAAGTCCTTAACAGGGCAGCCAAAGCCCACCATGCTTCCCCTGATCCCTGATGGCTGCTTCCACCTCCAGCCACGCTGGTCTTCCTCTGCTCCTCCAGAAATCCCAGCTCCTTCTTCCTCCAACCCTGGCTGCTACTTGGGACAACTGCCCTCTTCCTTCCCAAAGTGCATGCTGAGCACCCCCGTTGGAGCTCAGCTCACACTCCCTTCCTCGAGAAGACCCTCCCCTCACGTCTGCCTCACGTCCTCTTTGCGTGCTCACAGGGCAGCTGTGACAAGGTGTGCAGAGTCACCAGGAGCCTGGCACTGTCCCTGGACTGCAGGCTCCTTGAGGGTCCTGGCCACTGCCGGAGGCCCAGCCCTCACTCTGTGCTGGAGGCTCAGAACAATGGGACGGAGGCCAGGGCCATGCTAGGGGTTCCTCCCGATACGTTATCTCATTGACTCCTTGCTCCGGCCTTCCTGAGGGAGAGGTTTTCCCTCCCGCCTCATAGATGAGGAAACTGACCATCAGAGAGCTCAAAGCAATGTGCCCCAAATCACGGAGCCGGGGCTCTCCGAATCCAAAGCCTCGCTTCGGCTGTGCCACTTTCTACCGCGCCGCCCTGCCCTGGGCACCCCCACCAGCTCCTTCCCACAGGGAGTGCCACCCACCTCCCCTGGACCCCAGCAAGGTCCTTCTCGAACCCTCTTTCTTCTGGAAGTCCTCTTGGAAAGCCCAGCTAATGCAGGCTCTCTCTCCTTTTCCAGACTGCGTACGGCTCCTCCCGTGGGGCCACAGCCTGGGACCCGGGACAGCCTCAGCACTCACATTTAGATTGTTCCCTAACTGGCCCATGGGAGCCATTCTTGTATTCCCAGAGAGAATCCAGGTTCCTGAAAGATACCACATGTCACCCTTCCGAGCCCCTGGGCCCCTGGGAATATGCTGCTGGGCACTGATCTGCTGTCGGAAGCACTGGTGCCGCCCCTTAGTAGCGGCGCGACCTGGACTTGGGTCCTCGAGAGGATGGCCTCGGCCCCAGCCTCCTCATCTACAATGGGCGAGTATCGCAGGGCTGCCCCCTCTCTCCGTCCCAGTCCTTCCTTTGGACGAGGTGGTGACAACCGGGGAGGTAGAGGCAGAGAATGAGAAAGCTGGTCTTACAGTGTCCCAGAAGGAAGTTTGGCTACAAGGGGCGTGGTACTGTGACCTTTGGAAGCCCTCTGCTGTGGCTCCAAGAGCACTGGGATGGCAGTCGAGACAGTCCCTCTGTCCTTCCTGTTTGCCTCCAGATTCACCGTCTCTCCACCCCAGGAGTCTGCCTGGTTCAGAGGCCTCCAGTGTCCACGTGCTGCAGACAGAAGAAGCTCCCATGACGAGTGGTCAGAGCCCCCAAAGGCCAAGGGCAGCTGGAAGGTGCCCCACCTCTGCCTCCCAGTCCCTGGTATGGCCCAAGCCTGGCACTTGCTAAAGGTCAAGTGCATGCCCATGAATAAGACCGTGACCTCCATGAGGGTTTGGGCTGCTTGCCTGTCCATTACTCTGGGCTCAGGTTTGGGTTCAACACCTGCATGGGGTGGTGCTCAATGGTATTTGTTGGATGGATGGATGGATGGATGGATGGATGAGTGCATGAATCTGGGACTTTTTACCTCTGTGGTTAAGTACTTGGGCTCTGAAGTCAGACTGACCTTGGATCCACAGTGTGACCTTGTTCAGGTTACCTAACCTCTGTGACTCAGTTTCCTCATCTATAAAATTATGTTAATAACAGTACCAATCACAGAGTCGGAGTTGTCGCAAACATGCCTGGCTCAGTGCCTGCACAGTGATTGTTCAATAAACAATAGCTCTCATTTTTATTACTGCACAGCTTCTGGGGAAGGAGAACCCACCCAATGCTGACTTGAAGCTACTCAGGACCTTGGAGTGACCACTGGGCCTGGTGGTTCCGGATTACTCCTGCATCCCACTTCCCCCTTCTTAGAACCCTTGAAAATCCTCTGACATCACTCAAACAGCAGAGACAATTCCGTTATTTTGAACACCTACCTTTTTTATTTACAGGCTAATCACCCCGACGGCAAGGCACGTCAGTGAAGCCAGCCAGGGAGCTTGTCAGGAAAGGCAGACATGTTCGCAGTCCCATCAACATCTGTGTCTTATCAGCTCTCCAAGCGAGTCTATCTCATTGAAATGATGAGATGCACAAGTGTTCTGCCCCCACCGTACTGGCCCAAGCACTTCTCCCCACCACTGGGCAATCTCTGCACCTTTAAGCTCGAAATGACCACCTACCTGTTGGGAGCCCCCTCCCCTAACCTGGGGTACCTGTACCCCTTACCCGCCTTTCGTCACACACTTAGTTTTTGTTCAGGATCTTAAAAATGCATCAGTGGCTTGTCTTCCTCGGTGGCAGTGCACAGGGGAAGGAGAGGAGGAGGGTGGGAGGGACGTACTTCTCATTTATGGATTTCCATTATGCGCCAGGCAGAGTGCGAGACGCTTCACATGCATTGCCTCAATTTAGTCCGGGGAGGCAGGCGAGATTATCCCTATCTTACAGATAAGGAAACCGGGTTCATGGAGATTCAGATACTCGCCAACGTCACACAGCTAGAAAACAACATAATTGGGATTTGAACCCAGATTGTCTGACTCCACAACTCATTGAGGACAGAAGCCTCAAATCGCCCTACGGGATTTCCAACAGCCCTGGCCTGCAAGCCCGAGGTCTGTTTATTGACCTTAGCTGTGGACAAGGGCCATCTTTCAGGGTGGACAGACATTAAATGAGAAATGCAGGCAAAGGCTTTACCCTGGGCTGGGCACACAGTGAGGGCTTTATCGGTGAGGCATGCTCTGCCCTTGGTGCATGTATGTTCCCGGTGGTGACACTGGCCTGTGTCCCCTGAGCACGGTTCTGGCCCCGCCAGCTCCCCGGGCACGTGCTGCCTCCCCCACCTTGTGCAGAGTGGCCCCAGCACTTGGAATGCTGAGCTCATTCTCCAGACAGGTACAATTTCCCATCTCTCACTCTCTGATACTATCTGAGTAATCAATCACCAAACTGTTTCCAAATCAACCCAGATTTAGCTCTGGCCTCCCCTCTTCTGACTCTAGAAATTTCCTAGCTATCTCCTCGGGCTCTGGCCTCCCTATATCTCTGCCTCTCCCCGAGAATGCCCTGCTAACCCAGAGTCTGGGTTTCTGCCCAGCACGACCCTCTTGCCCCTGGTCATGGACTATTCTGGGCTTGGTCTCTTTCTCAGAATGCCTCTTTGCTCTGCCCTCAATCATGGTTGAGGGGCCTAGGATGGGCAAGCCTCTTCTTTTCCTGCTACCTCTTCTTGGGATTCATCCTATTTGCTGAGCTTTCTCATAATTAATGTTTTGGGTTAAGGGGGCCGTAAGTTTCCTCTGCCTAAGTCCCTGGAGATGTAGAGAGAGAAAGAAATTTGGAAGGGCAAAGGTCAGAGAGAATCGGTGCAAGGAAAGAGGTTGGGGATATAACTTAGGGTTGAAACAATAATTTCTTGGTAAATTCTCAGAACTGTATTCCCCACCCCCACTAAATTCTAGTCTTTGTAAGAGCAGAGAAGGAAAACGGGATTAATTGAGCACCTACTATGTGTCAGGCACTGTACTTAGCGCATTACCACAGCCTTGCCAGATGGGTATTGTCATCCCCAATGTACAGATGAGAAAACCGAGGCTCAGAGAGGTTGGACAAGTTGTTGTCTGCAGCACAGACCCAGGAAGTGAACCCAGGTCCAATGCTCGACACTCATCCACCGAGCAGAACTATCTCTGCATGTCCCTCTCTAGAGTCTTCTGGGGGACACGTGCGTGAGGGTGGGGAGGGGGAGGGGTTGAAAGGGAAGGAAAGGAGCAAATTGGGGGCATTCATTTATCATTCTTCAGCCGCCTAAGCTCCAGATCGAACTCTGCCTCTTTGGCCTGTAATAAGTTCGAGGTAGTCACTGCCCCCCAGACCTGGAAGCTGAGGGGGGATGGCGGGGCGGGAGGGGAGGTGACAGCAGCAGAAACCCAGGGAGCTGGAAGAAGCCAGTCTGTGAAGGCCTCGGTGTAATTTCCCTGCAGGGCCTCGTGGCGCAGCGGCCATGGGGGGCATCCTGGCATATCAGCAGCCACACGATCAAAGAACAAGTAGGAATTAATATCCCTGAGGTGGTCCGAAGCCTCTGATACCAGCAGAAAATTATAGGACTCGAGACAGGAGCATTACAGAATGAATGGGAGGGGACAAGAGATTTCCATGGCTAATCCTGTTAACAAGACAATTTCTTATCAAAGTCATTATGTTTATGAAAGGAGGGAGCAAGAGGGGGGAGAGGAGGCGGGGCGATGGGGGGCTAGCCCTGGAGGGAGGGAGAGAGGCAGGGGAGATGTGGTACCTGAGCCCGCGGGTTCCAGGGAGGCAGACGTGTGCAGGCGTCTCGGATGAATAGCACCTGTGTGCTGGTCTGTCTCTGCTCCCCGCAAAAATGGGGGCAGGGCTAAAAACTCTCCCCTGGAGCTAACTCCCTGCTGGGCTGCTGGGAGTATGCTCCCTGCCCTCTCAGGTGCCCCGGAGAGAAGCAGGACCCCCCTTCCACCTTCCTCCTTTGACCAAACCCCCATCGGATCCCATCTCACGTGGATCCACAAGGACCATCCCCAATCTACAGGGACGGATGGACGCTGAAGAGGCAGAAAGCACCCTGGTGTCCACAAAGCACTTTCCTGTCCAGGCAGGCTCTCACTGAATCCTCACAACCCCGCTTTCCTGTGAGCCGGACAGGGAGGCAATTATAGAGCGAAGGGTTCAGAGGGCCTGTTCTGGCACTTACCAGCTGAGCGTTTTGGGCAAATCACTTAACCTCTCTGAGCCATGATGGTCTCCTCTTGAAAACAGGTGAGATAAATCCTGCCCTACCTACTTCACAGGGTCCTTGCGGGGATTAAAAAGGATAATGTATGCCAGAGGGCCTCATAATGCGTGAAACACCGACATCAAGGGGAGTGACCCTTAGAACCATTTTGAAGTGGACGCAACAGGTTACGCGTCTTGTTGGAGGTAACAGGATGGAAGGGGCAAGCTTCAGTTTCAAATCCAGGGGACGTTTCTGCTGCCAGGAAGTCACTCCATTGCCTTGTGGTTGACGAGGCAGTCACAGGGAATTCAATTAGCACAAATCTGAGTGTCTGTGTATTAAGGGCCCATGATGCACTCAGGATTCTCCCAGGCCAGTCTGGGAAACTGCTAAGGTCAAGAACAAAGTCCCAATCCTCAAGCAGCTAAGCATCCAGTCAGGGAGGAGGAGTCACATCCATGAAGCAATAGGAGTTCAAGTCGGGGTGCCTCCCCTGCCCCCCTCAAATACTCAAGTGCAGAGACTAGGGGCAGCATAACAAGGGCAAAGACCACCGGGGCGGTGCCTGGAGGGAGGGCTCCATGGGGGAGTCAGGACTCTCAGTGGGGCTGAAAGGAGGTGTGGGGTTTGGACACATAGAGGAGAAGTCAGATGAACATTCGGCACATGTTTGTGGAGCGTTTATTACATACCTGGAGCTCTGCTAAATTAGGAACATGAGCAAACATGCTTAAAACCCAACAGTGGTCAAGTCTAGCCTCTTAGCATGGGTTGGCGAGTATGCAGACAGACGAAACCCCTGTGTATGTGGGGGAGAATGTAAAATGGTGCAGCCCTATGGGAAACAGTATGGCGGTTCCTCAAAAATCAAAAACAGCCCTACCAGATGACCCAGCAGTTCTGTTTCAGGGTTCAGAACCCAAAGAGCTGAAAGTAGGGACTCTAAAGTGTATCTGTACACCCGGTTCACAGCAGCATTATTCACAAGAACCAAAAAGTGAAAGCCAGCCTCGTGTCCACTGGCAGGTGAGTGGATAAACAAAATGTGGTCTGTTCATACAATGGAATATTATTCAGCCTAAAAAAGGAAGCAAATTCTGCCACCTGCTACAGCATGGATAATCCTTGAGGACACTAGGCTAAATGACATAAGACAGTCACGAAAGGACAAATATTGTCTGATTCCACTGATAGAAGGTACCTAGAGTCATCAATTTCACAGAAACAGAAAATAGAACGGTGGGTGCCGGGCCAGGGGGACGGGGAGATGAGCATTTGTCTAATGGAGACAGAGTTTCCGTTTTGCCAGAGGAAAGGGAACGTCAACACTCGTGTCCAGAGACGGATGGTGCACAACAGTGTGAAGGTACTTAACACGACTGCATTATGGACGATAAATTTTGTTGTATGTATTCTAGCATAATTTAAACAAATCATAAAAAGGCCGATTCCACCAGCACAAATCCTTTAACCTTTGCCCTTCCTCCTGTTTTCCTACTGGAGAGATGGCCACAAGGCTCAGAAGTACAGCAGCTTGGTGTGGTCATGAGGACGGCAGGGCAGGAAGGGAAAAGGGGGCTGCTCTCTGAGCCGCTGGGCCAGCCCTGCCCTGCCTGCTCCCAGACTCCCTCTCCCGTTTGGCTGAGTCATGGCTGATGACTTGTTACATGCAGCCAAACGCCACCCTAACAGAGACTGCATCTAAAGCTTATCACCTCTGGCTGCTTCTACCCTTCCTGCCTCTGGTACTTCCGTGTTCCTGCTCAAACTTGTCTCACATGCTGGATCCTCTCACTCCTGGAAACACCACGCTCTGGGCCTCTGCACATGCCAGCCCCCCTGCAGTGCCCCCCTTCCTTCTGAGAGACCTCCTTTTTTTTGGCCTGACAGCTTCCTCCACAGCCTTCTGCATTCAGGTTGGGCATTGCTCTGGATGGGTGCGTTACCCCTTGTCTGGGCACCCCTAGCACCCACGCCATGCCCACACCTCACTCATGGTATTTATCACTTTCTTCAAAACTGGCCATTGTCATGCTCTCTTCCTTCTAGACAGCGAGCTCCTTGAAGGTCAAGATCTTGTTCAGGTCTGGATCCCCAGTGCCTGTGTGGGTGTGAGGTACATGGCAGGTGCTCAGTACTGATGGGTTGCCAAGAACACTTCTTACTTGTGGGGGCTCACAATTTGAGGAGGATCCCTGAGAGGAGCAGCCCAGAGGCTGGAGGGACAACGGCATCACAGAGGAAGTCAAGTTGAGCGGGGGGGGGGCCTGAAGGACACCTGTGTGTCTGCCTCCTGGCATGGGGATAAGGTGAGGGGCATGCCGTGTGTGAAGGTGTAAAGGTGTGACAGAGCAAGCAGCCTTGGGAAGCAGGGGCCGGCCGCATGGCGCGGGGGGAGAGCAGGATTTTGGAGGGCGATGTGTTCGGACATGAGGAGGCCAGAGTGTGAAGAGCCTGCCTTTTAGCCTGTGCGTGGGAGGTAGCTGCCGAGGGCTTGGGGCAGAGGAGAGAGTATTACAGGTGGGGCCTCAGATCCTGGAGCCAGGCCATTGCGACCAACTTGGATTCCTGACGAGCTCTCTGGCGGGCGTGGAGGAGGGCAGAGCAGGGAGCAGGGGCAGCAGGGAGCCAGTAGGAGCCTTCTGCGGGAGTCCTGGTGCAGGATGGAGGAGTGGGAGGGGAGGGATGAGGAGGAGGAGGACAGGGAGGGGGAGGGGGAGGGGAGAATGCGGTGTGCAGGAGAGGGGAGACTGCGGTCACACTGTCTAGGGCCAAGACCCTCTGTCACTTACTGATGTTACTTTGGGTTAGTTCCCAATTCCTCTGTGCCCCGGTTTCCATGTTTGTAGAAGGGGTTTGTCCACACCAATGTCAGAGGTGTGTTATAAGAATGACGTGAGCCGGACTGTTCTAAAGTGCTGAGCGTGAGGACGGTGGGGGAGAGGCGACGTGCTTGGATCCTGTGGGATGCTCAGGGGGAGTGAAACCTGTGGCTAGAGCTAAGGGGTACACTGGGGGCTATGGGAAGTCCAGGTGGTTGAGAGGCGAGGGCTGGATGGGGGAGGCTTTGAATGCCAGGGTGAGGAGCTGGGTGGCATCTGATGAGCTATGCCGGGCCACTGAAGGTTTCTGGATGCTGGCTTGCAGGACAGGAGGAGTGCTGCAGGAAGATGAACAGGGCAGGGAGGGAGAGAAGGAGGGAAGGAGGGAGGGAGGGAAAGAGAACCAGACTTCTTTTCGAGGCTCAGTGTCATTAGGCCATGTCCTGCCCAGTTTCCCTCACCCTCCAACGTGGCCCTACCTGGGGGTCCAAGAGGAAGTAGGTGGAGGGGACATGAAGGGAAGGCTGGTGACAAAGACACGTCCTGTCAACATGCCCTGCATGGGATCCCCCCTGACTCCAGGGCACTGGGAGAGGGGACTCTGCCTGGTGCTGCCACCATGCGCCCGTGCGGCCTGCATGAATGCCGTGAGCCAAAGAGACAGGTGTAGCCAAGTCCTCAACTCCCTCGTGAAGGTCAAGGGCCTTGAGAAGTCAACTTGTCCAGCACTGGGGAAGGGCTGACATCCTTTCATAGCTAGAGCTTAATAGCCTATATGCCTACATCTTCTTAGCACAGTGGTGCTAATCCCATTTTTGTTGGGTTAAGTTGGTCTAGTGGGGACCAGGGTGCTAGTTAAAGGGGTGGGGTGTTGGCCTCTCCCCAGTGAGAGGGGAGCAATGCCCTTCCTGGAGATGAGGCAGGGAAGGGCCAGTCCAGACAGGGCCCCGCACGCTAGGGGCTGGACTAGACATTGGACGAAGGGTCTTTAAAATGGGCACGAGGGTGTCTTCCGAGCTCTTTGTGAAGATGCTGAAGGAATTGAAAATGTCCCCTAGATCTTTTAGTGAGAGTCAAATGTCACGGATGGGAGGTCAAGTGTGCGGAGGCTTGGGGAAGCAGGTGCCAGGCAGAGTTTAGCAGGAGAGGCCCTGACAAGATAGAAGGTGACCCCCCGGGAAGTGCTTAGTGCCAGCTCAGGTACTACCCGGGACAGCCGCCAGTCCCCGGCCCCCGAATGTCCTCCTTCCAGCCTGCTCCCACCTGCCTTCGGTACCCCTGTGGAGCAGAGCACTCACTCAGGCTCCCTATCCTGGGGGAACCAGATCCCCTCCAGGTCAGCCCGGCCCACTCCTGTCCAGCCGCCCCCCACCTGGCAGTACGTGGCATCAGTGAGGGGCCGAGGCGCCGTGGGGACTAGCGGGGTGTGGCTGTGGCTTCCCTGGAGCCCCAGCGGGCCTTGCGCAGCCCAGCCCCTCTCCCCGCTTTTCAACTGAGCAGAAAACAAGGGAGAGCCCCAGGCGCCAGCAAACATTTCACTGTGTGCAATTTGCATTTTCTGTCTCCATCTTGAGTGGCCCCGGCTTTGAGCAGCCAGAAGGAAGAACAGCGGCTGGAGTCAGAGAAGGTGCTTATTAGCTCAGTTTGGGCCACAAAGTGGTGTTGGTGGTGGTGGTGGTGGTGGTCTGGGGCCGGAGGGGGGGGGGGCATTGCTCTGAAATGGGGGGTGGGCAGGGAGATAGAAAGAATCCCACAGAGAGAGCAGGGGTGGGTGTTCCGGGCCAAAAGGATACAAGTGTATGATGGTGGTTCTAAAGTGGGGGTGATTCTGACCCCCTGCCGCCCAGGGGCATCAGGTCCCAAATGTCAGTAGTGCTGAGGTGGAGAAACCCTGGTAGGGAGAATCAGAGGAAAGAGGAGAAGAGCAGCAAAGGGAGAGCTGGGCATCAGATCTAACCAGTGTGTCTGCCAGGCACAGGGCAGAGCTGGGGGCTATGGAGCAGAAAGAGGAGCAGGGACTGTTCTTATGAGGCCAGGCTGAGGGGCCGCTGCAGGTCCCTTTGGCATCACGGGTCCAGGTGCTGTGGGGAACGGCGCAGCAAGGAGGAGGCGATGGTCAGATGGCAGGTGGCCAGGCAGAGGAAGAGGGCAGAGAGCTCCATGGTGGACAAAGAGGAAAGGGAGAATATAGGGAGCCCCCGAGCAAGGACAAAAGTCACAAGACGGGTACTTTCCGGCGCAGAGCTGTGCAGGTTGGTTGGGGTGAGTCAGGGCCAGGTGGGAGGAGAGATGGGACCTAGGGTGGGGGGCGGGGCAGGAGCCCCCCGAAACAGGCCTTCCACAGGCCCAGGGAAGCTCCAGCCCCCATGCAGAGCTCCTTGGGCCAGTTTTGGGAGGGGTGGGGGCAGGATGGTGCACCTTTCCACAGGTGAGGGCCCCAGAGAAAGCAGGTCTCTTCTTTGGAAGAGAGGAGGGATCACTCTGACCAGGGACATACTGAAGAAATCAAGGGCTGGGAAGGACTGTATTTTATTAGTGATGACGACGGTCACTGATACAGCGAACACAGCTGCCAACGAGGCATTTTTAATGTAGTATCTCATTTAATCAGCGCAGCAACGCCACGCAGAATGCCACTAAGCCCAGAGGGGTGATGTGCCAAGCTGTCTAGAAACAGCCCTGTGGCCATCACAGTCCCTTTCTCCACTGTCAAATCCTCACTGTGCCATCTATAGTGGTGCTTTCAAATCCACCTTCTCATTGATGAGCACGTTGCCCCACGAAGTGGGCCGGGCGAGTAGCAATAATCCCATTTTAATCCAAGAAAATAGAGCACACCCAGTTCCTTGGTGGGAAAACCAGAACCAGAATCCCACCTCTCGACTCCTAGCCAAGGCTCTTTCTAGAACCCTCTAGAACTTGGAGAGGGCAACCCACTCCTAGCCAAGGCTCTTTCTAGAACCTTCTAGAACTTGGAGAGGGCAACCCACCCTGTGCAACCTGCCAGAGGCATCTCACCACTTCCTGTTCTAGACCTGGGAGAGGCCCCATGGGCTCAGAGTATCAGAGCAAACTGAAAATCCTGCCCAGCATCTCTGTTTCCATGGCAAGGGCTTTCCTCCAGGGCAGGCGGGCATCCCTTCTCCCCTCCTGCCCGTTCCCTCTGAGGCTTTACTTATTGTGGTAAAATTCATCTTCATTTACTAAAAGATTCATGAGGCGGTGGCAGGAAATGCTTAACAAAGCTTAAAATCCTCAGTCCTGGGTGGCCCGGTCCAACAGAACGACTGGGCTGCAGAGACAGAGGTGGAGGGTGGGCACGGGGCCCCTCGGCACAGCCACGGTCCAGCAGAGGAACAGGTGAGGTCCCCCTGCAGGGGCAGCCCCTCCCAGACCAGGGGCACAGGGCTCACTGGTGAACACGGCTCACGGCTGGGCTGTGCGGGGACTGCAGGGACACTCACTACCCTCCTCTTACGAGGACATGTGAGGTGGGCATGAGCCCTCTCCCTGTGCACCCTCAGATCCCTCCCTAATGGGCAGTGAACCTGTGGCCCAGGGCAGTGGGCAGTGGGCTATGAGTCAGGAGACCTGCGTTCTAACCGATTCGGTGGAGAGACCCTGGCCCCCTGGCTTCCCCTCTCCTCTCCTCCACTTTGGTTTTACTGTGTGACATAGGAGTTTGTGCTAGATGACTCTGTAGCCCTTGCCCAGTTAGAGCACTCTGTGATTCTGCCGCTCCTCTTAAAACCCTGCAGAGGCTAATGCTGCTGTGGACGGAAACTCCTGTTTATCATTCTGTGGGGCTTTTCGTGATAAGGTTACTGCCCACCTCTCCAGCCACGTCTCCCGCCGGCCCCGGCCCCTCACCTTACTCCACCTGCCCGCTAGCAGTTCCTCCTGGTTATCTCCCCCCCTTTCCTCCAGGCCTTTGCACACGCGGTACTCCTGCCTCAGCTGGTCCAGGTCTCTGTTCCCCACCCCCACCCACCTCCTCCATTGACATCTCGACTGCAGGTTATAGTTCAGCTTTCACTTTCACTGCAAACCCGTCCAGGACCATCGGGGTGGGCTGGACGCCCTGGTACGTGCCCCCAGAGCCCCTGGCTTACTGCATACGACCGCCCTGCAATTTCCCGTTACGTGTGCACTGCCCTGTGAAGTACGAGCTCCCTCGGCACGGGGCCACGTCTGTTCTGACCCTGGCTGCATCCCCAGTGCCTTGCACAGTGTCGCGTGGCAGATATGGAATGAATAAATGAATGCATACAAGGATTCCATGGGCATAGAAGCCCAGGAAGTACATGTTGCAGAGGGGGGTGCGGGGGGGGGGTGTGGTGGGAGCAAGCAAAGGGAGAGGGTGAGGAGGCAGCTAGCGTGGCCTAACAGCCTCTGCTAGAGACACGAATCTGAGGGAGACCAGGGTATCACAGACCCTGAGGCTGAGAGTCCTTCCGCCTGCAGCTCTGGCTCAGAGGGGCGGGCTGTCTGGGGCTCTGGGTCTGAGCCGATACCGATGGCCGGCTACCAGGCACATGGAAGTGGCCCTCTAAGCTGCTGTCCTGCCATGCGGGGCCTGAGGAGCCCGAGCTCCCCTCAGTAACACATCATGGTTCCCAAGGCGGCCCGCTGCGCCCCATATATGCTCAGCACCCGCAGGACATGCAGCTCCCTGAATATATCACGACTTCCTTCCCCCTTGTCCTTGGACTCCGGGGCTCCTCACCAGGGTGTGTGGACCAACCCGCATACAAAGGCCACTTCTTCCTTGTGCCTCCCAGATCCCCTCTGAAGCATTTCTTCTTCTGAGCTCCCATGGTGTGTGGTATGTATTTAACACCATTCTGTGAGTTGCAGCAAAATGTTGATATGTGGGTCTGCTTGACTGGGAGGCAAGTCCTCTGAGGCCCAAGGTCAAGGAAGCATGAGTGAGTGGGAATGCGGCGGACCTGGGCTTGAATGTTAGTTCCTAGCCAGTAGCTAATAGAGATTAGACACTTGGGGAATGAAGGAAGGAAGGAAGGAAGGAGGGAAGTCAGTTCATTTTTCTGGACTCAGGTTCCTTCTTCCCAAAATGGGGGTCATCCTATCTATATCATGGGGGAGTTAAGGCTGACAGATACCACATGGAGGGGTCTGACACAGAAAACAAAGCTTCCTATTATTGCTACTCACCAACATACTCCACTGTGCCTCCCCGCCCAGCCCACTGCTTACTGAAATGAGGCGAATGTCAAAGGCCCGTTTCCAGGCGGTGTGTCACCCACCCCAATGCCAGTCCTGGAGGGGAGGTTGCTTGCAGCTAACTTGGGGGCACTTTCCCACTTTATTTTAGTGTGCTTATTTTCTGCCTATAGGAGGAACGTCAAGAGATTCAGGATAAGGGGAAGAGAGAAGAAACCAAACCCAAAGAACAAAGCAGCACCATACAGGATGGACAGCACAGCAACCCCCCCCCCCCCCCACCCCTACCCCGTACTGGGGCAGAGTGGCTGGGCCTTCCAGTTTCCCAGCTCTAGAGGCTCTAGAAGCTTGTTAAATACTGAACCCCCTGAGCTGAGGCGGAAACTGGAAGGTCTGGGAAGGAGAGATGGGGCCAGCTGCATTTTAAAAACAACCAATAGGAGCGGCGGGGTGGTTCAGCTGGTTAAATGGTTAAATATCCGACTCTCGGTTTCAGCTCAACTTATGATCTCGCGGTCATGAGATCGAGCCCCACATGAGGCTCTGCACTCAGCGTAGAGTCTGTTTCAGATTCTCTCTCTCTCTCCTTCTCCCCCCTACCCTGCCCTGCTTGTGCACTCTCTCTCTCTCTCTCCCTAAAATAAATGAGTTAAAAAAAATCTTAAAAAAAATAAAATAAAAACAACCAATAAAAGCTCCTCCTTTTGTGAGCTCTCTACTTCCAAACTTGCATTTGTGAACACAGTCCTGTGCCTAGAGGCAAATCAGGTCTGGTCAGCGGCCCTGAGGTTCCCGATCCCCTCCTGCATCACACAGGCCCTCCAAGGCCCTCATCCACCTTCGTGTTTGTCCCTCACACAGGCTGACTCTGTGCCCAGTTGTGAGGAATCTGGGGGCCATGACATTAACTCCTTCACGGAGTGTAAAAGTGTAAAAGTGTAAAAGCAGGAAGTGTTGTAAGGGCTGGGAACAAGAGGAAGGTTATTACAGCGGACTCCAAAGCGGGGGTGATTTCAAAAATGAGAGGTGCATGGAAAAGTGGCAGACCTTGCGCGGCTTCCCCACGGGTGACTGTGGGGACCGTTCTGAGGGCAGAGAGGTGACCGTACACCGTGTGAAAGGGGCCAGGACATGGCCTTGCCATAAAAGCGAGTATCCATATCTAAAGAATGGAAAGGGTGCTCTGAGCACTGGTGGGCGTCAGTGCCGGAGGCCAGGCTGACTAGGAGCTCAGAGCCTGAGCCAGGGGAGCAGGTGCGGGTGGAACGTTGGCAACAAGCCAAGGATGGGTCTGCAGGCTCAAGGCCCACGGGGATCCGCGCAACATCAAAAGGAGGTGCCTAGGAGCTCCCAGGGGCCCTGGCGGGGAGCAGCAAGGGGAGGGGCTACCTGCCTCAGTAGGCTTCCAAAGTCCGCCAAACAGGTCTGTTTGGGGAAAAGGTGCCTGTTAAACATCACGTCTGCAAGATGGAAAAGAGTCCTCTGGTCTTAAAGCTTCAGAGGCCCGACCCACACTCCTGCTTCCTAGAAACGTACCTGGGGAAGGCAGCTTCCGCCGGTCCCAGTCACGTTGGACTTACGAGGAAATGGTGTCGGCTCCTAGCCTGCCATGTAAATGGGCCAGCTCCTGGCCTTCGCCAAGAGAACCCACGTGGAAGCAGAGAAATGTCTCCACTTTGTTCGGAAAGACTGTTCTTTGACTACTCTGGGAAGGCCGTTACTAGCTACAGTTATTTTGTTCACCTGAGAACATATGCCTCTTGAGGCCACTAATATGCTTCCCTGCTCCAGGATCCCGTCTCGGTCAATGGGCCTGGCAGGCCCAGCAGTATTCCCACTGCAGTGGTGCTGACTTCCAAGCTGGGCACATTCCTGCCTCAGGCCTTTGCTGTGGCCGTTCACCTGCCTAGGAAGCTCTTCGCCAAGAGGTATGTCATCCACTTCTCACCTCCTTCAAGTCCTTGCTCAAATCCCACCTTCTCGATGAGGGTGCCCTGTGACTACTCTGTTCTGTGTCCTGCCTCCTCCCCTCCTCCCCATCCCCCTTTCCCTAATCTGCCTTCTCTTAGCACAGGAGCCCAGCACTACATACACAGTATCTATTTATTTCTTATGTTGGCTGTCTCCTCCTACTAGAATGTATGCCCCGCCAGGGTAGGGATCTCTATTATATTCACTGATCTATCCCAAGATCCTGGATCAGTACCTATCACATCGAAGGGGCTCAGTACATATGAAATGAAATTGCTCCATCATGCCCACCTCCCCTGTGGTTAGGCCCATTATTTCACCTTTCTGGTGGCCCTCACGCCTTCTCCCCTTGCTCTCCACATTGGCTGGCTGTGGGCTGCTCCTGTCTCTGGGCCGAGGCATGCCGGGCCACACTGCCAGCCCTCTGGGGATGACAGATGCACAACCAGGCCCACTCACTCAGAGCTGGGCAGCTGGAAGCCTGAGTTGGAGTGTGGCCAGATTGGGGACAGTGCAGACCCTGTCCCCTGCGTGCTGGAGCTCAAAGCTGTGGGAAAGCAGGTGCATTCTGTGAGAAGGGCAGGCATCTCTTGGAGAATGACCTCCTTCACCCCCTCACTGTCACCTTCATGACAGAGTCCGGGTCTGAGGACGGAGGACCTGACCTGACTCTCAGAGCTTATGCTAATGACATTTTTGAGTCCTCACCGTGGGTCAGGCTCTTCGTGTACATGGCCTCATTTCATCCTCCCCACAATCCTCCCGGGGAACGGTGAGCATCACCATCATCTCTGTTTTACAGATGAGGGACTCGGGGCCTCTAGAGTCACTGGTGCGAATGTAGACAGCCGGGGAAGTGAAGGAGTCAGAAGTCAGGTTCCCCTCCATCCCCGCTCACACAGTGCAGAGACAGAACAGGAGCCCAGGACCCTCGATCCCCATCCTATACCCTTTCTGTTACACCAAGCTACCACCCCTACTTTATCCCATCCTAATTTTGCTAAGGGGAAAGTTAGGAAGGCTTCACAGAGGTGGTGACATTTGAACTGCATCTTCGTAGTCCAGACAATGCTTTTGGCCAAGTTCTCTTTTCTTGTGGGCTAAAAGTAAAACTACATTTCCCAGCTTTCCCTGCAGCCTGGGGGTGTGTGTGTCTGACTGACCAATGGGATATGGGCAGAAATGATGCACCCAGCCCAGACTGGGCTCCTAAGACCTCCAGCACTCCCTCCCTCTTCTCTGCTTGCTGGCCACATACATGGAACCCTATGGAAGGCTCTGAGACCCCAGGAGAAGGAGACTCTGTCCACAACTGACTTGAGGGATGTGGCGTGAGAAAGAGACTTGTAAGGTGCTAAGTCACTGAGATTTTGGAGCTGTTTATTACAGCAGATTTATTACCGCTAATACAGCCTCAAAGGATGAGGACATGTTTGCAAGGCATAGAAAGCAGGGAAGGACTTTCTGAGAACACCTTGAGCAAACTTGTGGAATGTGGTGGAGGGATCGCAAGCTGCCAGACTCTCCAGAAGGGTGGTGGGAGAAGAGCGAGGGGGGCCGGATGGTGGAAGCCTTAAGTGCTGTCCTGCAGATGATGGGAGTGCCTCTGGGGTTTTACGCCGAAGACCTACACATTTAATATGAATTTTATCTAGTGTTATGTTTCCTCAGGATCTTTCCAAGGAATTCCAGTCTGGAGAGCTGTTCATGGAAAATGTGGTTGTGCTTGCCCTTGGAGAGTGCACATGAACCCATCAATCCCTCTCTATGCCTTCACTGGTTTACTTTCTTCTTAATGCCCACCACAATTTGAAGCTCTCTTGTTTATTTACAAATGTATTTTCTATTGCCCCCAACACAAGAATATAAGCCCATGAGAGCATAAAACCGGTCTTACTCACCACCTGTTCCCAGCAGCTAGATGAGGACCAGGCACCTAATAGGTGTTCCATACATTTTGGGTGACTGAGCTATTAAAGGCTCTGAGAAGTCCTGCAGGAAAGGAATTGGTTTACTGTGTGTGCAAGACCTATTAATATTCCCCTTGATTATCACACTTTGTAAATGCTGCTCCAGTGGCCAGTGGCAGATGGTGGAGCTCTTTGCTGACTGTGCCTACCTATTCCAGGGCCCACTGAAGGCCACGACCCTTCATGGTGTTGGGGGTGGGGAGGCTCAGCTAAAACACAAGGAAGCCACCGGCCGTGACAGCTGGACCTGGTGCAGAGGCCGGAGCCTTGCTTCCTGGAGAGCTCAAAGCAGGATCAGGTCTCCTGGTCCCCGCCAGCCTGGCCCCACGCCAGCTGCAAGGCCAGTTTTCCACACACGGCAGCTGAGCGTAGATGCTAAGCTTTAGGGATTAATGCCGGCCTTGTGCAGAACCCAGCTCCCATGTCAAGCGATCTTCAGATGGGCACCAGGAGCCCCGGACAAATGAGATCATGAAATCCAAGCCTTATTACAGAGAAGCAGCAGGACCCGGAGACCACCCTCGTCATTGTAGTTACTGCTACCATTTACTGAGCAGCTACTATGTACCAGACACTGGCGGAGGCCCCTCAACAACCTTAGAGGTAGGTATTGTTGGCCATACATTACGGATGAGAACACTGAAGCTCAGAGAGAGAGAGAGAGGGGCTGATTGATTTTCTCAAGATCCTGGAGTTAAGTGAGTGGTCAGGCTTTGGACTCCCTGCCCAGTGCTCTTTCCTCCACTCTCTGTGGCCTCCTGGAGCCCTAGGATCTGTCATTCTGTGCTGCTGTGATTCCAGGCCTTTGCAGGTGAAGGCTTGGCTCTGGGACCCAGTTTCTCTGCCCTCCTGCTCAGAGGGGCTATTTGAGAGGAAAGTCCTCACCCCCTTGCTCTCCCCACCTACAGATGTGTGCTCTGGCCTTCCTCTTCAAATACAAATGGCCTTCACAGGGCAGAAGCTCTTTGTAGTTTTCCCAACGGCATTCGGCTGATTCCCAGCCTGGTCTTGGGAGGTGAGGGGAGTGCGGCTGAGCGGGGGGCTGGGACTTGTCCCGGGACCCCCAGCCAGAGGTGGGGAAACTTGAAGGAGAAGTCAAGACTCCTGACTGTGGATCTGGCATTTCATTGTCATTATTAATGTGGATTCCCCATGGTGGAATGCATTCCTGGGTAAGGCTTTAGCCTCCTCTCCGTCCTCCTGTTCTTCTGCCAGGCCCGTCCTGCCTCACCCCCATCCCCACCCTGTGAGCACTCAGGTCATACTAGCTCTGTTTCTGATCCAACACCAATGACGAGCTCTTAGAAAATGTTCAGTAAGACTAATTAGGGAAGCCAACATCTGGGGGAATGTGCCTTGCAAAGAGCTGGTCCTCAAAGCTCAGTTGAGTGAAAGCAAGCAAATAGTCCCTGTCAAATTTAGAAGTAAAGATGGTTATCTGCCAGGCCCTCTTCATTAGATAAGAGATTGGTGATCAAGCCCCAGTCCCCACCCCTCCTGCTAGTTCAAGTGCAGGCCAGAGGGCCCAAGAGTCCCTGCCCTCGGAGTGTGGGGTCTGCCCCGGGGACAGAGGGAGGGGAAGAGTAACCTCCATGTAGAGGTCCCTTTCAGCCTTCATGGTCACAACGGTAACCACGGTAATACCGGGTGACAGTCTCGGAAGCCCAGCACTTTCGCAGTGTTGTCTTAGTTGTTCTTCATAACAGACCCGTGAGAGAGCTATTGTTTTAGCATTCCCTTCCCCAAACAGAGAACATGAGGTTAAGGGACCGGCTCAAGTTTCCCTGCTGCTCCTGGCGGCACAGGTCGGCCCTCAAAGCTCACACGTGTCCAGAAGCGCTCAGAGCTGATCCGAACGTTCTAAACCTGATCTGCTCCTGTGGGCCGATCATGCCCAGAGGACTCAGCTTGTGACCACAGCCAGGATTCTAGAGCCTCTGGGGGTCCTTGTTTATGGGTCTAGATGCCCAGACACAGGGTCTGGAGGAAACTTCCAAGACCCCCTCAGGCTGGGCTGCCTCTGTCAGGCCCTGACAGCTGTAGGGATGCAGAGGAGGCTACATTCCCTTCCATCCAGAGCCTTCCCCGACCCCGGGAGCCCCAGTGTCACCCCTGTGCGCCGCCTGCCCCAGCGGATTCCCCAGGGTGGGAATCCCTGGGTCGTCACACCAGAGGTGGAGTAGGGTCCTGCAGAGACTCAGCTCCCGGTGAAGTCAGCGGCCTCTCTCCTCTCAGCCCCCTGCGGCCCATGCCACCAGCACCCCACCAATAGAGCAGAACCTGTTCAGAGCCCCTCGGAGTGCTAAGTCCTAAATGCCAAGTTCTCCTTTAAACCTCCTCAGGTGACAGCCAAAGGGCAGCATCCCAAGGAGACTGTGGGAAGGGGAATGCAGCCACCCCCTTCCTGGTGAAGGAGAACCTTCCCTCCCACCCGGCCCAGCACATCCTCTGGGAACGCCAGCACAGCGGAAGGAGAAAGCCCAGTGCCCACTAGCTATTACTGCCTTCCTCGGCTGCAGTGGGTCTCTCGTGCTTGACGGAACATTCAAGAGCCAGAGGCTGTTGGAGACCAGGAGCCAAAGAGGAGGCAGGGCCCATTCGTGGCAGCAGTAGTCAGGGACGGTCCGAAAGGCCCTATCACTCGGTGAGTATTTGGGAGGACGAAATCCTTGTAGGAGCTGTAACGGCCTTGGTCCTCATCACCACCCTGTCCGGGGCTTTAGGCTCCTTTACTCACAAAGAAATGGAGGGCCAGAGAGAGGAGAGACCCCTGGTGAGCTCCTTCAGCCCCAAACCTTAACAGATGGTTCAGGCCGAGCATCCTGTCTGGGCTGCAGCAATGCCGATAAATATTCAGCGGCACCCGCGTTCCCCCTCTCCCTGGGCACACAGCTAGATCTCCCTTCCCAGCCTCCTGAGCACTGTTCTGGGGCCAAGGCTTTTCGGAAGCTGTGGGTACCCAAGCTCTATTTCCCCTGCCCTGGGTGCTCTAGGGGCGGAGGAGCCATACGACGGGAAGAGCCCAGGTGCCCCAAGAGTCACCTACCGACGAGGCCATTGCCTTGGACATAAACTTCGTGTTTGAGCCATTATTTTAAGTAGGCTCCATGCCCAGCAACTCACAACCCTGAGATCAAGCCATGCGCTGACACCAAGAGTCGGACGCCTAGCTGACTGAGCCACCCAGGCACCCCGAGCCATTATACTTTGGAGGGTCTGTGTTAGCACAGCCTGGCCCACCCCAACTTACACACACACACATGAGAGATGTGTTCAGCTGTGTTCTGTGCAGGCGGGGCAAGGAGGAGAAAATGATGCAAAGAAGCGTATTTTACGGCTCCTGCCTTGAGGGAGCGCGTGGAGCATTCGGGGAAATGAGGCAGACACAGGTGGCAGGGTGTTTAGCCAAACTCCCCTAAACGTGACTGAAATGAGTAAGTGACTACCTGGGGTCAGAGGAGGGAGAGTGCAGGTGCACAGCAGGGAAGGCATCTCTGGTTCTGGAAATCACCGGCACTCAGGCTTTAAGGAGATGGGGGTTCGGGTAGCGGACAGGATTTGGGTAACAGAGACAACTGGAGTAAAGGCTTGTCTGCAAGCAGAGGTGAACATTCCAGGGCTCCCTGTACCAGCTAACTTCCTCTTCAGGCTCTTGCTACTTTATAAGCCCCTCCCCTTCTCCCCCCCCCCCCCCCCCCCCCGCCCAGCCTGACCTTCAGGTGGGAATGCCCTTTGGGGTGAGGATGCTGCGGCTGGTGTCAGAGCAGAACCCAGCAGAACGGCTGGGAAGCCAGAGCACCTGCGTTTTTACCTTGGCCACAGCTCTCTGGTCCTGGGTCCCCCTCATCCCTCCAAGACAGCTATGACCTCAGGTCTCCCCGGAGCAGTGGTGGCATGAGCCCTGTGAGGAGTCAAGCTGTGTCCCAGGAGCATCTCCAAGCGCCGGCTTTATGTGATCCCTGTTCTGGAAGTTTCTTCCTCCCTGCAATGAAGGGCTGGCTCTTTCACTACGCCTGCTCTCAGGTGGGCAAGTATTAGCTCCCTTCTTGCTTCTGGGTTCCCTCCGGCTCTAACATTCCATGCCCTTCTGGAGCTGGGAAGCAGGGAGAGCCAAATTCTGCATTCTAGGAGGCGCATGGGATGGGAGGGAGGTTAGAGTGCCCACCACCCTCCGACCCTGGCTGCTGGACCACTCTGGGAGGGCCACTTTCTGGCCCGGGGTCTCAGTTTTAGCCTCTGTGGGATCCAGCTATGCAGAAGGACAAATGGGCACTGTCTCCTTGGAGGAAACCCACCCATTTAGGAGCAGGGGAAGGAACAGCAAATTCTGATTTGCTGGCTGGTCCCACAGAGGCCTGGTGTCGAGAGTGTCTGGTCTCAGAAGACCCCCTAGTCTCTTCCACTGTGAGGAGAAGAGGTGGAGGCACAGAAGGGGGGTTGTTTGCTGTTATTATCTGGAAGCTGAGCTATCATGGTCTGGACTGCCTTTAAGGCTCTTGTTCTTTCTGCAAATTACTTGCCCTCTGCTCTTGGGCCTCTGCCAGACAGCCGTGGACTGGCCTTTCCTCCAACTCGTGGACTCTTTAGCACTTGCCGCGGGACATGAACTATATGAACCTGTATTATCTCCATGGGGTCTCTGTTAGCATCTCTCCTATGAGGCCAGTTTTGGGCATGGGGTCTCCTGTGCCTATGCTCCCCACCTCCCAAGGGCAGAGGTCCAGGCCCTGGACTAGGTAAGCACTAGGGCACCAGGCCCTCTTGGCTCTGCTCCTCACCTACTGTGGGGCCTACAGCAAACTACAGAAGCCCGTTGGGCACCCACACCAATCAGACTCCACGGAAAGCAGCCCAAGATCTGCTACGCAGGCCCAGGAAGGGGAGGCCTGGCCTGGCGATCTGGCCCCATCCTGAAACCAGGTCCACGTGAGCCAATGCAGTTTTGAGAAAAGCTCCACCACGGAGAGCTGCCTGGGAGAGGAAAATCTTGTAGGGGCTCTGATAATCGAGTTTTAGATCAGTGGTTCTCCACCTTTGATGTATATGGGACCACTTTCCAAAGTGCGGAAGCCTAGGGTCCACCCCTGAAGTTTCTGATTTTGTAGATGGGGGGTGAGGTCCTGACATCTGATTTTTTTTATAAAGATTTTATTTATTTATTTGACAGAGAGAGACACAGCGAGAGAAGGAACACAAGCAGGGGTAGTGGGAGTGGGAGAAGCAGGCTTCCCGCTGAGCAGGGAGCCTGATGCGGGGCTCGATCCCAGGACCCTGGGATCATGACCTGAGCTGAAGGCAGACGCTTAACGACCGAGCCACCCAGGCGCCCCCTGACATCTGATTTTATAAACTTCTCTGGGTGATTCTGCTGCATGGCTGGAGTTGACAGGCCCAGTGTGGGAAGCACCCAAAGCCTGCCTCCCCCAGCTAAGAGGCTGTGAATCACGGTCTCTGAAATGCAGAGCTGTTCTTGCCACACAGGGCAGTGTGCTGTATGTGGCCGTCGGAGAGCAAAGGCTCGTGCCCGCACCGCTGGGGTGATGCCCACCTGCGCTCCAGATCAGGGAGACGGCGCTGGTCCCTGGGCTGTCTGGGCCTTGGATGGGATGCCCAGAGACCCAAATGCTCAAACTCTGCCTCAATAAAGGCCACCCTTTGTCCGATGACGCTCTTATGTCCTCCATCAGAACGTGGGCCCTGGGCTGAACCTCACAGGCTCCCTGGGACGGCCCTGGTGCTGAGGCAGCTGTGACCTCACCCAAACCCACCTTCTCCCCCTTAAAAGCAGGACATGTGAGGAGGCTGCCTTGGGAGGGGCCGCTGGCCTGCCTCTGGTTGGGGCTTCCTTCTCGGCTTTCCTGACTCCATACTGATCAGTGAGGGGGTTGCCATCTATGCGGAGGGGGGCAACAACCATTCCTAGATGTGAGGGGCTGGCCACCACAGAGCGTGAGCACGGACCTGGCTCATCCGGTGGGTCCAGCCTTGCCCCTCCCAGTTCCATGGGAGGACAGATAACTTGCCAGCAGCGGAGTCTCCTCACATTTCTCTACCTTCTACCCAGCCCCCCTCATTTTGCTGCCTACCTTTCCATCACCCCACCCCTCGGCTTCTGGTGGCTACTTCAGTCAATGCAAACAAGTAAGAGAACTAAGATTTTGTGCTTATGGAGGCAGGCAGAGAGTGTCCATGAAGCTCCTAACACAGTGCTTGGCCCGTGAGGCAAGCTCGAGAAATGGAAGTCTCCCCTCTACCCCTCCCCAAGCCCCATACGGCCCAAGGGAAGCCTTTTCCTTCTCGACAAGCAGGCTCCATGCTCAGTGCAAAGCCCGATGCGGGGCTCGATCCCACGACCCTCAGATCATGACTTGCGCCGAAACCAAGCATCAGACCCTTAACTGACTGAGCCACCCAGGGGCACCCCTCAATAAGTTCTTCTGACTTGGTACCCTGCTTTTAGTTTTCAGTTCGTAAGCACGCAGGAGCTGCTGGAGGGAAGGATCCCGCTGTGTGCGGAGTGTCGGGGAGCAATCAGCAGCACGGTCAACATGTTCATCAGTGCGAGTGGATAATCCAAGTGCAGATAATTGAGAACTGGGCTGGAGTCACAGCAATGGTGGCTTTCAGAGGCTAATTACCATTGATTTGAACTTTCTCTTACACAGAGGCACCACGCTTTCCACATGGCTTGGGCTTAATTTCAAAATCGAATCCCTGAATCAGAGTTAAATTTATTCTACAAGTTATGGCCATATGGCGGATCCTATCTCCCTCAAACCAGAGTGGCCGTGCGGTGTAAGGGACAAGCACTGCATTACGTAATGGCGAGTCTGTGCTCCAATCCTACTGTCCCCGGGGACTAGTGTCACCCCCCCGGGGATTGAGTCTCTCTGGTCTCTGGCCCAGGAGCTGGACTAGGTTAGTGGTTCTCAGATCCCAGATCATAGCCTAGCGGAATCACCTGGAACACATTTTAAAAAATACTAATGTCCACTTCAACAGCTCTGGGGTAGGGCCTGAACATCTCTATTTTTTAAAAGTCCCACAGTGACTTTAATGCATGACCAGGTTTGGGAACCATGTGGCCGGGGAGTATTTTCTTACCCTACTTGTCCCCATCAGAGGCACTTACCGGGCTGGCCACCTCCTCCTCTGTGAAACCCCGAGCTTCTCTTGGCTTCCAGGACACCCTGTGATCCATCTGCTTCCTCACTGCCACACCATCCCAATCCCCTTTCCGGATGCTTCTGTTCCGCCTCTAAATGTGCGTGTGCCCTGATATCCAGAAGCCCCTTCTCTATGGAGACTCTCCCTGGGCTTTTGTATCTACTCCCATGGCTTTAACCCCACCCGGTTCCACTGGCTTCCCAGGTCTGACTCTATAGCCCTGATCCTTTTCAAGCACTGCTTCCTGTTCACCTCCACCTGGATGTCCAATGGTCCCTTCCATGCCCCAAACAGCACCCTGAGTTTGCACCCTCGCCCTCCACCCTGTGTCTCCCGTCTTTCCGGGCTCCATACAGGGCTCCAATCCATCTTGATGCTAATCCAAAAATATAGGAGTTACCCACGAGCCCTCCTTTCCCCCTGCTGCCCTCATCTGATCATCAGAAGGCTTGTGGGCTTGATCTCCAAACATATCCCAGACCTGTCGACGTCTCTCCACGTACTTTGCCAGGACCTGGTCTAAGGCGCCTCACCCCCCACCTGCGCTCTGCAGCTTGGACTGTTCTCTCTGCTTCCACTTTTGCAATCCAGGCTCTGCTCGGGAGCCAAAGTGCTCCTTTTAAAACATGTCTCCTCTGGTAGCTTGTCAGGACACTAAACATAAAATCCAAACTCCTCACCGAGACCTAAAGCCTTCCAACACCCGGCCCCTGTCTCTGTGGCTCTCTTCCTGGGACACTACTCTGGCCACTCCGCTCTCTTGAGTACAAGACCATTCCCACCTTGGGCCTTTGCACTAGCTGTCCTTCTGCTGGGAAGCTTTGTCCCCGATCTTCGCCCAGCTGGCTCCTTCCTGTCACTTAGGCCTCAGCTAAATGTCACCTCCCCAGACAGGCCTCTGCTGACCACACGTGTCGTAGATATGGAGCACTCTCTTCTACTTTCTTCAATTTCTGTTCCCTGCTCAGCACGTACTGCTGTCTGATATTTAATAGTTGGTGTTATTTTTCTTGTTTGTTTGTTGACTGTCTCCCGCGGATGGTAAAATCCGCGAGGTCAGAGACTTCATTTGCTTTGTTTACCACTGTATTCCTGGTGCCCACGGCAGCCTAGCACATTGTAGGCACTCAACAAATATTTGTTAACAAGTGAATAGATGTAAGTTCCCATCCAGTTCTAGGGGTACACAATATATTTAGAATATTTAATGATGAATGATGTTATTCCACGTAAAAGTTTTGCGGGGCCCGAGAATGTGGTTTTGAATGGAATCAGTAAGTGTTTCAGGGTTTCTTGTGGCTGTTTAGCTGTCCGGATGCCTCAGGCATCAAAGCTTTGCTTCTCGGAGACACAGTGAATTCCGTGAAGACAGGGACATGCTTTACTCATCTTCAAGTGTCCCCATGAGCTCAGGCTTGGGCTGAGCTCATTAGATGTTTAGGAGAATGAATGCATGGTCTTTTCACGGGCTAAGCAAGGAAAGTGAGGCAGAGAATAGGGAGGAAATGTGCTCAGGGGACAGAAGCCTACGGCTCTTCAGTTGGCCCTATGGCTCAGCTCTGTTCTCTACTTCCTGCACACCGGCACTCGCTCCAGAGCTCCTTTCTGGCCTTCCTTGCACTCGAGAACAAGGCAAAGTCACCAGCAGCTTTCCCACTTGGGCGTCGGCCGGTGCAAGCTTTAGTTCTAAGGGGCCATCTGGTAGAGGGGGTAGAGTGACGTCAGCGAGACCAGAGTGGGCTGTGTTGGCTGTGTGACCTTGGGCAGCTACCTCATCTCTCTGTGTCTCCATTTCTTGATTCGTAAGAAGGAATGCACCCTAGCTTCAGGTCCTTCCAGAATTGCTGTGATGAATCATTGACAAAATGCATGGGAAGCTCTTTGTGCGGTGCTTTGCACACAGTAATTGCTCAATAAATATTGGCCATTATAACAATCGTGAATAGTTGCGGCTTCGAGCTGGGATATGGGGTACCAGGGTTCTCTGCCTACATTTCCTTCTCTCTCCCTACCCTTTGCAGCCACAGGCAAGTCACCTGGAGCCTTCTTCCTCTCTGCCTTTTTTTTTTTTTTTTTTGCAACCCGAATAATGATAGCGCCCCTTCCTTCCAGCACTGCTGTGTGGATTAATTAGTGTTAATTAATGGGCTTTGAAAATGAAAAGCACCTAGGTAAGTGCTGATCATGATTATTAATGGGAACCACGAGCATGGAGAAGGTGCCGAACAGGGTCCTAAAATTATACAGATTACAGAAGAATGAAATCGTTGAGAAGGTGGCTATTAAGCTCTGAGGCTGGGCCCCAGGTCTGCCAGCCTGCCCGGGCATTCAACCCAGAACAAAAAAAAAACCTGCAGTCATTCTTATGCAGAACTACTTGGTGAGCCAAAGAGGTGGAATATCTTCAACACACGTCACAGACCGGAAGGAGCCAACGCAGGTCGCCGAAGCCAAAGCCGTGCCTCCTTTAAGAAGGATCGCGGGTAACCCCACCCTCTGGAAAGTCATAGGAATGAAATTATATGGCAAAGAGCCTTTCGAGACTGGCTTCTTTCACCTAACACAATGCATTGGAGATGAACGTGTGAAATCCGTGCATTAAGGATCTTATGTGCGTGTATTGTCTCCTTTCGTCCTCAAGACAACTCTGATTTACATACTAGTATTATCCCCATTTTATAGATGAAGAAACTGAGGCTTAGAAATGTTAATTTGATTAAGGTCACACAGCTAGTAAATCACCTCAAAGCCCACGGATTTAATCACAGTGGCACTCCACAAGCATATCGGGTATGGCCTTTCTAGAAACCCGTGTTGGCATATTTGGTTAATTATTTGCGTTGATTCTACTTCCTTTTCCGGTGGCCCTTCTTGTCCCCTGAGCTCATTCCTATCTCCTCAAAATGCACTTCCTTTTCTATGTGACTTAGCCACCCCTAGGTTACAGCTTTCTCTGAGGAACACACCCCGGTTCTCACAGAGGCAGAAACCTCCATGGCCCTGGGATGCGGGTTTCTGGATGGAGTCGGAACAAGTGCATTTTGAGGAGATAGGGATGAGTCCAGGGGGCGAGAAGGGAATCTGGGACTTTGTAGAAGAGAAAGGTTGAGTTCTATTTATTCTGGGAATCACAGCCTGGTTTCTTCTGGACTCAGTGTCTAATTTCCTTTCAGCCGCTGCTTTGTTGGTTTTGGGCTCTGTATCCACTTACAAGTCCAGGGGGATCAAGGGGTGCAATGTGGTGAAACCACAAAGGCATCCTCCATATCTTTGGAGAAGTGCTGACGGGGGCTGGGGAAGGCAGGCTTGAAATGGGCTCAGCAATTAGTATACCAACAAAGGCATTTTCGTCGCACGGGGTCCCCGATGACCTCGCTGGAGGAGAGAGGGATGAGTCGGTTCCTACAGCCCACGTGACCCTCTTCTTCCCCCACTATATCAACAATTATTAAGATGTGCATGAAAGTGCACTGACCTAGTTGGGAGGTTTCATAAATATAAATAAATTAAATGGTTGTGCCTAAGGACGCCTGGGCAAGCATATGGGGGGTGGGGAAGGGAGGGAGAAGTGTTCCTGTAGGAGCGAGAGTGAGGAGGATCCTCAGGCCTGCCGAGGAAAAACCAGAGAGTCCGACTGTGAGGGTAAGGACAAACCCCACAGGGCCCTGCCTCGATGCTGGGACCCTCTGTCTCTGGGACTGGCTGAGCTTGGTGCCCTGGCCAGTGGGTTGTGTCTTTGCTGGATGTGGATCCCTCGGCCCCAGGCCAGCGTGGGGTGGCCTGGGAAAGCCCAGACCAGTGACTTCTGGTGGCCAGTAGCCTGGTCAGTTTATCCCCGTGTGCTAAAAAGAAATATTTTCCATTTGTGTTTTGAAGGAAATCGGCTGAAGGTGAAGGAGCCTGGGTGGCAGGTGGGAGGATGGGGATGCCACTTTTCAATATTGATTTTTAAAGGGAAAGATGGACCAAAACTGTGCACAGCCCTCCACCCTTGCCAAAGCGCTGTCATACTATAATCTCATGTCATTCTCACAACAGCTTTGTGTCGGGGGTGGGGTGGGGAGGGTGTTAGTAGCATTGTCATTCCCATTTTGCAGATGAGAACACTGATGCCCAGAGAGATGAAGTGAGTCACTCAAGGTCACCCAGTGACCAGGTGATCTTCTTTCATGAAATCATGGCCTTTCCCCTTTCCACCCGGCTTTGGGGGACTAAACAGGCTTAGGATCCTCACCCCCCCATTTCTTCTTCCCTATTTCCAGAGCCCCTTCCATCCTCATCACCAGACCTCTCACACCTGAGCCTCCTCGCCTCTGGTCTGTCCCCTTCTAGTTCCTCCTGTGTACCCTGGTGGCAGGCAAGTCTCGAACATGGCTCCCGGCCCAGCACCCCTCTGCCCCACACACCTGGGCTTCCCTTTCCCTACGGGACACTATGCACAGCGTGCACCTGCTCAGTCAGCTTCTATGGTCTGGCGCCATCTCACCCCACGTGAATCCCCTGCTGTCCTATGAGGCTCAGCTATAGCCCCACCTCATTGCGGGTGACTCCTGATTACCCCAGCTTTGTCCCTTCAGCTACTGCCTTGAGCACTGTTACCTTGCCTTGCCTTGCTAGTCACTTCCTTCCGTGTATGAGTCTGCCTCCCGGCACCCATCTTAGCCTGGGCGTCCCAGGGAGTGTCTGACAGCCCAGGCCCAGACCACCCTCTGCCCTGACACCTGGGTATGGTGTGCCCTCTGCACATCTCCACCCACAACATGGGAGGGGATCGAACCCAGAAGTCTCAGAAGTCCTTTGCAGCCCACGCTCCCTATTTATGATCACGGGCCTCATCAGTCAGGGGTGTAAAAGACCCATATGATCTAACATTGCTCTTCTCCAAGAATTTACATTTTAACAGGTGCAATGCTTTCAGCCAAAGGAAAGCTCTGATATTTTGGGGGTGGGGAGAGCTTCCTGGTACCCTGCTGGGGGTGGGGGGGGTGCATCTCTTCAGGGCCAAGGGCCAGGCCTGCTTTGTGGAGATTTTCCTATACTCCCTGCTCCCTCCTCCCCCACCTCCCCCTGCAACCTTAAGGGATCCTCAGGGAACTAAGAAAATAGAAACACATTTAAATTCTTTTCCGCTTCTGTCCCCTTGCTTTCAGATGACTGACTCATGCCAGCCCCATCTCCCCTGTCTCTAACTCTGGGCTCTAACCCCGAAGGGCAGGAACAGCGTCTTTGGTCTAGCTCCACTTCCACATCTGAAACTCAGGCGGGGATTCTCGGTCTGATTCATCACCTGCCACACACCTCCACTCCCACCTGCCAGGTTAGAGTCCTACCAGCTCTCAGGAGCCAGCTTCTACCCAAGATGGGGATGTTTAGGAGGAAGAACCAACCCCAAAGCCAAGCTAGAAAGCAAGGTGTTTGCCTGTGATCGTGGTTCTACCAAGGGATCGCTTGGGACCAGGTCTGCCCAGATCCAGAGCACGTCGTCCGTGGATGCCTGATGGCATCAATGTCACTTGCTGGGCGCAATGCTGGACCCCTTCTCTCCTGACCTTTCAGAGTCCTCAGAGCAAAGCCCTCAGGGCCTGGCTGGCTCTGGCAGTTCCACTGTTTGCTCTGGGTTTGGAGTCGGGAAAAATCAGACACGTGTGTCCCCTCTGGTGGGGTGTGCGGTCGCTCTAGTCGGTTTTCAGAAGCTTCTCGAGTGTTGCTCGTTAGATGTGAACAGAGAGGATGGGGCCTATCGGAGTATAACACAGTGGCAGAGAGCATGGGTTTGGGGCAGGTACTCAGTCTCCCCATCCGTAAAATGGTTTCACAGCAGTCCCTTCCTCCCCGGGCTGCTGGACGAGGAAAGTGCCCAGAGCAGTGCTTGGCATGTGGCAAGTCTTCAAAATATTAGCTCTTGTTATCACGATATGACTTAGAGCCATAGCAAATATTACCAGTTAGCAATGGATGGCCTGGGTATTTGCTGCAGCTTCATCTTGATGATTCTGGTCCAGATTATCCTCGCCAATATTCTCTCTCAGGATTATTCAGGGCTTCCTGTATTCACAGTCATTCAGCGCTTCCATGTGACTCATCCCATTTTGATGTTCAGCAAAACGGAATTAGGAATTCGTATTTTCTACCCCCAAACGCGTGTTTCAAATCAAGTGCAGATGATCGGGGAGGGATTATCTGTTGTTTGAAATGGTGGTTTTACAGCTTCTACTAATACATCTGTACACGTGCATAAACAAGAGGAGCCCTTGTATTCATGGGGTATTTGCAGTCCTCTGGGGGTCGCCCAGTCGACCTCTGACAGCCCCCCTGCTGATCTTCCCTGAGCTGTCGCTTGGAGGCGGCAGGTGGGAGGACTGGTGCCTGTTGGGGAGCTCAGGGACAGGGAGTCACTCGGCCAGGGACCCCACTCACTCCTTGGAGGCTCAGCTGAAATGTCACTTCCTCTGTGAAATCGTTTTGGCCAATTTCCTGTCAGAATGAATCACACCTTTCCATGTTCTCAGAGCCTGTGTGTTTATACCACGGGCCTTTCACGGACGGTCCCCCTGAGCACCCTGAGGGCGGGATGGTCTCTGATTCATCGAATGTCCCAAGCATCCGGGCACCTGCCTGGAGCAGGGGAGGCTCTCGGGAAATGTTTGCTGATAAAGGCATGAATGCCCTTGGGTGGCTGATCACTTCTGGCATTCTAGAATGCCGGGAGGAGGGACCCGAGAACCAACCTCTGGATCCACTGGACCAACCCTTCCTTTTATGGATCTGAAATCAGTCCTAGCAAGGACACTTTCTTTTCCAAATGCTCTCTTCCCAGACACAGCATGCCCAAACTCCAAATGCACATTTTGCTCCTCTCTTCGGGCAGATGCGAGCTTGCCACAAGATGTGAAAATCTATATCCGGGACATTTTGGGGAGAAGGATTTAATCTGGCTCTCTCTAGTTCCCGTTTTCCCACTTAAAACACCGGGTGGTGTTTAAATGGTGTTGGGAAGGGGGTTGAAAGCACAGGGTGGCCTCAACTCTGCCCAGCCTGTCACATCTGCCCCCATGACCCACCCCTCTCCCCACGCGTACGTTTACCTTTATACAGTTTACAAAGCGATGCACAATCGGGTAAGACCCCCATTTTACGGACAGACTAACTGAGGCTAGGGATAGGATCCTGGAAAATGTGTGGACACGGATGCTGGACTCCTGGCTCTGCTCTTTCTAGCTGTGCAACATCAGCCAAGTTCTTTAACCTCTCTGGGCAACAGTTATTATATTCGCTGGGGACCAGGATGCCCCCCTTGGCAGGGTTTGGATGATGACTGAAGACATGCCCAGGCCTCCCCTCCCTGGAAATGGTGATTACAAACCACGTGCCTTGGCAGGGGCCGGACTTAGTCTCCTTCCATGTGGCTTCCCACAGTTCTCTTCCTTCTGCCTTCTCTTTTCCCGCTTGCCGCCCGAGTCTGGGTTCTGTTGGTGATGGATGGGGCAGGAACCCCATGCAAAGTGCCATGCCAAATCGTTCCCTGATGACACTCACCAGCCCGCCCCGGCCTCCAGCCAGCGGTGAGTGGCAGTGCTATATATACGTCTCAACTCCTGAATGTCACGTTCAGACAGCATCGAGGAGTAGGGAAGGACCCCATCAGACATCACTAGGGCAGGAGTTTGAGAACCCCTCATTGTCATGGCAGCAGCAACGCCAATAATGACAGGATAAAAGCGATGTCTTCCTGGCAGAGTCCAGCTCGGGTAGAAAGAGCAAAATCTCAGAGGTACTGAGTCTTTTCGAGGTTTGTTCTCTGTGCTTATTTGGGGACACCAAGGAATTCTGCCTTCTGCATGGGCAGTTCTTCCCAGGGTTTGCAGACACCAGATTGGGGCCCCACCAAATAGCTAAGCTAGACTTTGGTTAATAGAAAGCTGGAGCAGAAAAAGGTCTTAGCAATAAGTTAGTCACCGCCTCCCCCAGCTGAGTTCAGAGTGGGGGGCATAGGCGCAGGAAGGGGGAGCAGCCAGACCAAGGCCGCAGAGCTGGGACTTTGACCCAGCTCGCGCTGTTCTCAGCTTGGTTGTTCAATCCCTTCTATTTGATTGCACGGGCAGGATAGGATCCAGACTGGAGGTAAGATGGAGCAGAAAGCAGGAGGACTAGCGTCAGTCCAGAGACGAGGAGCTGGGAGCAGGAAAGGCACGTCAGAGAATCGGATGCTGCTTCCATGATGGGTCTCCAAGGGCAGGGAGAAGCCTTCGGGCCCCAGCCTTCCACGAGCAGTGCAATAAGAACCGTTCTTCTGCTCTGGGGTATGCTGCCCCACGGTCTCCCACAGCCCCTTCGGATCCTAGCCTCTAGGACAGACACATAACCACGTTGGCTCTTCTCTGGACAGATTCTTTGGGTGGGTGGCCACATGCTGTGGTGGCCTCAGGGAGGAGGCTCTCGACTTTTGCCAGGGGTCACTCCTGTTGCTGCTATCCCAGGGGATGTCTTCTTAGGTCCAGATTTGTCACCACTGCCCTCACTCCTCTGGATAACTGAAATAGCTGACCTGCCAGGCAATGAACCAGTGCTATGGGCATCATCTCATTTAATTCTCTCCCAAAGACCCATGATATAGATATTATTATTACCTCTATTTAATAGTTGAAGAAATTGACAGTGAAACAGGGTTAGCAGCTTGCCCGAGGTCAGCTAGGTGGAAGATGGCAGAGCCAGGGCTCCAGCCAGGCAGGTTCCTGACATGCTACTCTGTGTTTCTCGCAATGTCCCCGTCATGTTGTCCCCTGCCACCTAGCTCTTCTGCAGTCTAGGGCGGTGCCTCCCAGCCACCTGCTGTGTTCCCCAGACACACTGCCGGTCCAGGGCATGCCGGTGAGTGTTGTCACCCTGGTCCAGGCTGCGAGGGCTGATGACATCTCCCTCCCTCCCCCTGCCTCCTGCAGGGGTCCTGGGACCCCAGCTGGAGGAACTGCCTGTCAGAGCTGAGTCAGGCCAATGTTCTCCACGTCTCTCTGCAGCCTCGGGGCCCCAGCTGCCTTGCAGAGCCTTCACAGAGATGATGAACTAAAGGAGCAGAGGATAGATCCAGAGTGTTTACTCTTCTGGGAGTGGAAAACAAAAGGGGTGGAAATGTGACTTAAAAAACAAAAACTCTCCCTCGGTGTTCAGGATTTAGGGCCGTTCTTGTTATTCACCCCTCTTCTTTGTCCCTCACTCCCACCCTGACAGAGAGTCAGGGGCCGAGCAAGCCCATACTGACAGGGTCCTCTTGGAGGGCTCCCTCCTTGGTGGGAGCGGGGAGAGCTGTGTTGTCTTCCTGGGCCTGAAAGAGCCCCGTGGTCCTGAAGGAATCCCTGCCCTTCTCTGCCTGGATCTCCACGTCTGACATCCTGGGACTCGGCGACACTATCGTTCTAAGCCTCAGCATAATCCACCACCACTCCGGGAAAACCCGTTCACTGTGTTTCTTGTTCAGACACTGACATGGGACGTCAGTGTGGCAGGTGCCGTCCCGAGCATGCTGGTGATACGAATTCATTCAATCCCGGGACAAGCCTCTGGGGGGTTTCACTGTTCCTCCCATCTCAGGGTCAGGGAAGCTGAGGCACTAAGGTCACAGGGCTAGCAGGTGGCAGGGCCCGGAGGAAACTAGGGCAGTCTGGTACAAGGGTCCATGCTCTCAATCGCCCCCCAGGCTGCCTCTGCCATCTTTGTCAGTGATCCCTCGCAGAAGGCATCATGTGCTGGTCCCTCTCTGGTACAGAGGGGTCCACTCACTGAGGACTGAGTGCCACCTTGGTAATTGGAGGGCCCCTTTAGGTGACTTCTGGTTTCCCGTCTGGCCCTAGGTAGCCCGTGCAAACTGCAGGGGCAGATGAATCTGGGATAACACGGGCTGCAGTTCGCAAACAAAGCCAGAGCGACAAAGCTCTCCTCTCCCTGAGGCCCCTAAGCAGGTGCATCGAGGGACATGAAGCGTTTTGTAGGTTATTATGCAGACACACATGTGCCCTGGATGCCAGTGAGGCAGAGCTAGAGCCTTCACACCCCACAGCCTTGGCCAGGCTGCTGCAGAGAGCTCTGGAGTATGATATCATCCAGGGACTGTCAAGCACTAAACATTCGAGATGCTTGCAATCATAGACAGGAGGATCTAGTGAGGCGGGGTGGGTCAGGCTGAGCTCCAAATACTGACTTCAACAGCCAGGATGGGAAGCAGGCAGGTGAGGTTGGCTTGGGGCTCCTGCCACCCCACCTCACTGGATCCTCCTTCCCTTCCCTCCTCCTCCTCCTATCTCCCGCTCCCTGACAAGCAGGGAGCATGAATGCAGGATCAAGGGACCCTGCTGCCATCTGTAGAGAAGAAAATGAGGCTCATCGACCCAAATAAATAGAATAAGCACATGCAGGGGGAGAGTAGCTACTATAAAGAAGCATGAGGCATGGTTTGGGGAGGCTCTTGCAGGAAGAATGGGGGATGGGGTTCAGAGCCCCCCCCACTTTGGCTTATTCCAAGCCTCAGATGAGACTGGGGAAGGGGGTGGCGGCCTCTTTCTCTACCCTGATCAAATATGAGCCCGAGAGGGGGCCTGTAAATATAGCGAAGCAGATGACAGGTATTGCTTCATATTAAAATGCAAGCAACCAGAGGCTGCCTCCGGCCGACACCGCAGTCCTCCTTGGAGAGGACTGTTAGACCAAGCTGAATCAGAGGCATGGGGCAGCCCTTCCTCCTGTCACCCAGATATTCATTTATTCAAAACAAACACGCACTCAAAGTCTTTTTATTCTAAGTGAACAAAGCAAACACATTCTGCAGGCAGAACAGCCCCCCCTCCCCCAACTCAATGTGTTTTCATTAATATAAATTGTTTGCAGTAGGCAAATTAATTCTAGAAATGGTTTTTAGACACGGCAAATCTTTCTTGTAAAGCAAAGGATGTGCGAGGGCCCTCTGCATTTTCGTACGCACCAGGGATCTTAGGTAAATATAATAATGCTGATAATGATAATCGATGCTTATTACAATGGTCAGGCTTAACAACCTGCTGCACTCAGAGCTGATTGGAGCGGCTGGATCCAGGTTCTGAGTTGCGTGGAACCCCAGGGAGTGGGCAGGTGATGGGAGGTATAGAAAGCTCGAAACTAGGGACTTCTTAGTGTATCTTAAAATTTGCCTTTGTAGAAGGTTTCCCTGTTTAAAAACACTTTGGGTTTGGGGCGCGTGGGTGGCTCAGTCGTTAAGCGTCTGCCTTCGGCTCAGGTCATGATCTCAGAGTCCTGGGATCAAGTCCCACATCGGGCTCCCTGCTCAGTGGGAAGCCTGCTTCTCCCTCTCCCTCTCCCCCTGCTTGTGTTCCTGCTCTCACTGTCTCTGTCTCTGTCAAATAAATAAATAAAATCTTTAAAAAAATAAAAATAAAAAAAATAAAAACACTTTGGGTTTGACATTCACGAGACAGACAGGCATAGCCCCATTGTACAGTTGAAAGGGTGAGGCCCCGAGACACTGAGTGATTCGGTCCAGTAATGAGCAGAGCTAGGACTGAAATTCAGATTACTTCGGTTCAAATCTCTTACTTCCACCACACCAGGCTCCGAAACTTCAGGGATCTGGGTCCCACTAGGAATTTTTTTTTTTGCCTTACCCAAATGCCTCCACATTTATGCAATAGTCTTCTCAAAATTGACCTTAAATCACCAAACATTTTTGGCTGGCACCATCTATGGTAATGAAATCCATGAAACCACAGGGTTGATGTGCTGGTTCTAATTTTTTTAAATAAAGATTAAATACATAACTTCTTTTTTTCAGTGCTTGTCTATGCGCCGCCTAGAATTACCTGGTATACCATGAGGGCAGGCACACCACATTTTGGGAAGTATAGGCTTACACACAAAAGGTGTATGCATGACACATCTAAGTTGTTCTCATCATTCCTGACTGCCCCACCCCCAACACCTGCTGGGGCTGCTTGTTCTTCCCACATGAGTTCTGCCAGGGGTGTGTGCTCTTCAGACCTATGGCCCTGCTGTAGCCGAGAGACGGAACATGAGGCTGAGGACGGAATATGACCTGAGCTCTGGCTGGCGTCCGGGGATGAGGGATTTAAGAGCTGCTGCAGGAAAGACTGCAGGCCAAGCTCCAATAGCTATCCCATCTGCAGGGTGGGGTGTGTCCCAGGGCAGTGACTAGGAAGAGAACTTAAACCACAAAGACCCCCCAAATGCAGACAGGGTACTCGATCAGGACAAGGCAGTACTGCTAATTTTATAAGTGGTAATAAAGATCCTACGGTTCTACGGGAAAGAGCCCTACTTCTTCTAAAGATTCATACTGAGTTACAGAGGCGTGAAATTTACAAGAGGCCAGGATTCACTTTAAAACAGTTCGGCACAGAGTAGCCAGGAGACAGGAAGCCGACGTGGACAAAGCTCCACAGTTGTTAAATCTGAGTGATGGGGTGATGGGTCTATGCAGTTCATTATTTTACCCAATTTGAAATATCAGTAATAAGCATTTGTTAAATGGAAAAAAAATTACCCTAGCTCAGGTAGTGTAAGAAGGGGGTATCAAGACCTACACGGCAGAAGCAGAGTAAGGGGGTGGAGGTGGGGTCTTTGGGGGAGAGGGGGTTTCAGCACCCTCTTAACCCAAAAAGCATCCTCAAAGTTTGTCTTCTGCTTCTTAGCCTGGCCAGGTTTCTCACTTAACCACTGCACGCCGTCATGAGCGCCTGCCTCTGTAATGAGGAGTGATGTATAATTGATGAAAGCACAATGTGATACAGTCACAGAAACCTCGTCTGCTGGAAGACATCTGTTCAGCACATAGAATCCACTCAGCTACTGTCACAATGCATTTACTGTATTGTATCAGAACCGCAGGAGTACGCGAGCACCGTGCAAGCTGCGATCTGTAATATTATATGTCTTGGGACGTGGAGAGGTAGGAACCCACGCTTCTGTTTTTTGATATTTATGTGTCTGGGCTGCACTCCCTTTGTCTGCACTGCTTCAGTGTCCTCCTCATAAATTACCTCTGCTCTCTGACGGGCTTTTAGCAGACCCTGGGCCGGCATCTAACTTCTCTCCCTCACAGGCTTGTGTCGCAGAAACCTTAGGGAGCCCCGTTCACTGCACATTCTGGAAAAAGGGAGGAGCATGTCCCAGGGAGGCGGCTCCCAGAGATTCCTTCTTTCCCTAGGACTCTGCCTGTTGGGGCACCCAGCCCCTCACCGGGACCCACCTCCATATTAAAGGCTCCCAGGAGGTCTTTGTCCTTGGTTCAAGTGGGTTTTCTGCAGGTCTGGACAAAGGGGAAGCAGGGCTGGGTCAAAAAGGGGCAGCCCAAAAGGGCCTTGGCATGGATGCCCTGGGCCAGGTCAGGCCATGGGCCCCTGATCTGAGCTGGTTATCTCCACAGGGGGGCAGGTGTAGGATCCCCGGGCCAGGCTAGAAAGCCGTGCCGCTCGGGAAGGGCAAGGGCCCCGGGACACCAGCCATCGGGGCCTCAAGTGTCGTCAACTGGGTTCTGCACAGCTCTGGGCACGCCATCTCACTCTCCCTGCTAAGTCCTAGCCTGTGGTCCCTCTACTCCCTAACCCAGGGGGCACTCATCCTCCTGGAGGCCACGGTGTCAGCCATGAATGCCTCACAGCTTGGGTGGAGCTGAGGCAGTGTAACCTTGCGGCACGCATACTCAGAGTTCACACTGTCCTCACTTGGTGTCTTAAGCATTGTGCATGTCCTTCTTTGGGATCTCCCCTGGGGTCCGGCCCAGGGCTACAAAGACCCTTCCACCCTGGACATCTAACTTGGAAGGCCTCTCACTATGGAGGACTGGGACCACTAGGTTCACCAATGGGTAGCAGGCATCGTATTAATAGCTAACAGTCACATGGTATCCACTACATGCCTGGCAACGTTCTAGGTGCTTTACAGTAGTCAATAATACAGTCTCTTCCATTACCCTATGAAGTGGGAACAATTACTAGCCCCATTTCTCAGATGCGAAAATGGATGCATAATAAGGTTGATTCTGTGCCTCAGGGTCACACAGCTTGTGAAGGGTAGAAGCAAGTTTTGAGCCCAGGTAGCCTGGTTCCAGAACCCAAGGTCCTGGCCTCCTCGTTGAACTGCCACCAAGACAGGGCTCAGAAGGAAAGGCTTTGCCATCAGGCAGCTCTTCCATGGGTCGTGACTTCCTGCAGGCTCAGAGTTCCCTCCCACAAATGGGCTAAGGACAGCCACCTCCGAGGGTCACTGTGAAGATCAGATGAAATCAGGGTCCAAAGTGTCTAGCACAGTCCCTCGTACTTAGGCGTCACTAAACAGGAGGGGGTGTTCTGCCCCTGCCCCTGCAAAGAGGGGATAGTGGGGTGATGGCCCAGCCTCTCCATCCACTGATAAATGGTCTAAAGGCCTGTGTTCACCTGTCCCGCCCTTGGCAAGTATCTGACCAAACCAGTCTACACAGAGAGATGCTCAGTGGTCAGCAAACTCCTGCCTCGCTACTGAGAAAAACAGACAGCTGCCCTTTAGCACAGCTGTGTGCTTTCCCACCCTCTCCCACCTGTCCCTCACCTCGTGCACATCTTCCCTAAAAAGGCAGATTCCCCCAGGCAGCTACGAAGCTGCCCCTTCGTGTGCCTCACTCAGGAAGTACCCAGGGGGGCTGCGGGTCACTCAGGGGGTACCTTGGGGCTGCCGTGCGGATGCCTTAATTGGAGTCCGGCAAATGGACCGCGAGGATGAAAGCTGCTCCATGCCACCTGCAGAGGGGAGCATGAGGCTGGAGAGAAGAGATGACATCTAACCACCCTGGGCTGGCGGACGGGCTTCTTACAACCCCCGTCCCAGAGGCTGGGTCGGCACTACAGCCTTATTTATTAGAAGACCAAGGGCTGCCCGGGACGGAGGCCTCCCAAAACAAAGCAGCGGACCCTCCTGTTTCTGCCCTGTCACAGGACGTGGGGCTCCCATTTTCTTCGAACCAGTGTATCGAACCGGCTTTATTTCTAAGGGCCTTTTCAAAAGGGGAAGTAGGTCTTACCTGGTATGGTCATCCAGGGAAGTGAGACACCAAACTTTTTCAGTTTTGCCAAAGCAAAGGAAAAGGGGCAAAAGGCACTAATGGCAAACCTCAAGGAATTCCAAGAGACATACACAGATACTGGTCCCTATTTTTGACTCCGTTTCAGCCCTAGAGTAAGTTTCTTGCTGTTTCTCATGTTGAGTAGTATTGGCAGTCGGGGCCAGGCTTTCCTCTGTGAATCTAAGGGTCTTCATGCACTACATGCCAGTAGCGCCCATTGCTCATTTGTGAGAACCAAATATGCCCCTCCACCACCTGCCAGGTCCAACACCCATGAAGGTGGTGATACTGCACCAGGTGGAGAAGCCCTTCCAATGTGTCAATGCTCCTAGCAAGGCACGCACACCTGCTTGGGTCTCTTGTCCTAAGACTTCAAGAATAGTCATGACTTCCCTCTGGGCATCAGCTTCTGCAAAATAGGGTGCTGTGCTCTGGCCTTCACACGCATGCTCTAGGTGGACCCAGTGGGGGACGACCTCCTGTAGCAGCTCCAGGTCCTTCTTAGACTCATTATGTGGTCCTCTCTCCCTGGCCAGACTCCCCAGTTCCCTCCTTGGTTTGTGGCATCCCCATTCCTCTCCCAAGGGGTCTTTAGTCCTCTGTGGTTGAAGCCCAGGGGGGGAAGGGGGAGAAGGAAGGGTGAAGGGCATGCCCCTTTCCCCCCTGGATAGACCCTCTCTATTATTCAGTTCTCCTGTCATCCCCTGCCCTCTGACAGTTTCTATGGTGGGATTTTAATTCCTCATTGTTACCTTTGTCAGGATGGGTCTCCTCTATAGTTCACCCTTGCCTTTCTCTTCAGCTGTTCTGTTTTGCATTTCTATGGTGGGTTCCCACCTTCCTGATATAATGATTACTCTGTCTTTCCCTTTCACTCACACAATCAGACACAGACACACAGAGACACACACAGACACACACCCTTTGATATTTCCTTAAGACACTTCTCTGAAGAAATGAGGGTGAGGGAAGGCTATAGCGAAGCTTTAATGAGGAAGGCTTTCTTCATAGTAGGGCTGGGGGAGGGTTGGAAGAGAGTCGTCAGAAGAGGGATCAAGGAAGTCAGTAGAGCCACTGTCTCTGAAGGGCTTTTAAAAAAAATCTACTTTTTTTCCCCCATTAAAACATAATACATATTCATTGTAAGAAATTCAGAAAATTTTAAAAAGCAGAAGTAAGAAAATAAAAATCAGCTGTAATCCCACCAACAAGAGAAAGTTAATATTTTGATGCATTTTGGGCGCATTTCTTTCCAGTCTTTTTTTTGGGGGGGTGGGGAGAGGGCATGAGATCAAGCTTCATATGCAATTTTATATGCCGGGTTTTTTTCCCCACTTTATATTATAATAAGAGATTTCTCCTATATCATTAAATCATCTTTGAAAGCACCATTTTAAGACTACATACTATTCCCCTCTGTGGATAGGCTGTAAGAGACCTCCCAGGATTCCCAGAACCCCAAAAAGCTAGGGATGACCCTGCTTAGGGATGACCCTGCTTAGCAGTTCCACAAGAATCTCACAAGACAGAAGATGAAGCTCTCTTCCTAATAATGCATTTCCCTACCTTACCTCACAGTCAGGAAGAGCTTGCCAATGTCAGTCCCCGGCCCCATCCCCAACCTGAGACGGATTTTTGCCAATCCCATGTATGGTAACAAAAGCAACCTTTCAAGTTCTAATTCCACCACAACCAAAGTAAGACCACCTTTCTCAACAAACCTCCCAAAGGGAAGGGATGGAAAGGAAGCAGCTGTGGAAATATACAGACAAAAGTGGCTAAGGAACAAAATGTCATGTATTAAGCTCCAAGACAAAATCATGTGGGAGCAGGAAACTTATTAATAAAATTCTTTTTTTTGTTCTGTATTGTCCATGATAAATGACCACACTCAGCATCAATAACTATAAACATACCTGGGAAACAGATATACGCACAAGCCTATGGCTCCAGCTGAAAGCAGTGGATTGAATTCAATTTCAGGTTTGAAGGCAAATTTCATAGCCCCAAGCAAAATTATCTTAGAGAGCCGCCACCACCACACATGCAATAAAAGTAAGATCACTATGGCTAAAGGGGGGAATTTCCCCCTAGAATTACAGAAGATCTTGGGCACCCGATGGTGGGGATTTCTACACCTAGGTCCAGACCTTGTGAATCAACAAGCTCTACTCTTAATGGGATTCTTACCAGGAAACACAATCTCCCTGGAACTTCAGAGCATCTTCCAATCAGAACTTGCCATGCCTCTCAGGAAAATAATCCCAGCAGGGCATGCCAAAGGGCATAGAGTGGTAGAAGGTTGGGAAGGAGACACAACTGGAAGCCCACTTCTAATTGTAATAATATATTTCTATGCTTGAGTGAAATTCAATATGAGAGAAAACAGATGCAAGATGAATACCACTACGTGTCTCAGTTACTGCCCATGGAACCTGCTTCACAATGCTCACAAAAAGCAGTGGAACCATGCATTCCAGACAAATCATGATGAGGCAGGGGAGGTGGGAGACAGACGTGGGGAGAAAGACGCAAAAGGGAGCACATAGGTATGCTGTTCAAAAAGTGAATCCCTATGAATCAACACTAGCCAAGGCTGACACACGTGCATTCAATGCATAAAAAGGAAACTCCAAAAACAGCTCATTGTTTTGAATGCAGAGGCAAATCTGGACATCCAGTCCGCTACTATAAAAGGTTCATAGGAAAAAAAGAGAGGGAAACTCAGTAGCTAGCTTTGGGATCAACTAGTTTGGCATTTACAAGGTTTCCACGTCCGTGAATTTGTCACTGCTGTGGGCTTTTTTTTCCCTTGGCATAGAACGGTTACAGTGATGAGCGGTCACATAAAGCACAATATAAATTTTTATTATTATTGGATGCTGCTGTGGCTGGAACTGCACTCTTCTGCATGGAGGTTTTCAGACATATTATAATTACATTCTGTGGGTTTGCAAATAATGACATAACCCAGTCACCTTACTGTGGGTATGATTTATTACAAATAACAAAATGTTATTATATGGAAATTAGCTTCCACACAACAGCTGACTGGAGGAGAACGTTCCAGAGCCACTTTAATCAGGAAGACAGGAACCCGTGACATTTCAGGACCTGGGACAGCGCCAGAAGGGCGCGGGCCCTCCCCCCCCACCCCCCCTCCAAGTCACCTTGCTTGCCAGAAAGACCTCTGCAAAGAAGGGATCTGGAAGGAAAGTGTGTGAGGGCTGGGCAGTGAGCAGTTAAGACCCAACCTGAGTCCGAGGCCAAGGCCTTTGTCAGTCTGGGAGGAGCTGCAATGGATTACTTTTGATTTTTTACCGGGGTGCTGCCTTCTCCCGACCTTCATTTGCACCTTAAATGTTTATTCTCTAACTTGAAAGAGATGGCAGAATCATCATCCAGAAGCTCATTTTCTTTTTTGCATCTTTGGAAATACTGTCATTATTTTTTAAAAAGAAAAAAAAATTTAACCAGAGACACATTGAGTCTAGGCATATCGAGCATATATATAAAGCATGTTCTATCTGGTCCTATCCGTAAACTTAGGCCAGGCCCAGGGCGGGGGGTGGGGGGGAGGAGGATACAAAAAAATATAATGAAGAAGTAAAACATTCATTGGTCATTTAGTTATTTAACGTTTCCCAACAGGGTAGATGTTGTTGCTTACGGAAAAAAGGGCAGAATACGACACTCTTAGATATTCTGTCTAGCTCTCCTCTTTCCCACCATAAAAGCTTAAGATACCTGAAATGCCAGCCTAACAGATGTACCCATCCTGCTTATTTTCTGAGATTTTCCAAAAGGATTACCTTTTGGTATAAGGCATTTTGACAAGGTAAAAATAAAAATGATAATAGTTTCCATAGGACCTTAACGTTTCCCCATCTCCTATGGGTAAAACTGATTGCCCCATTTAACTCAAGAGTAGGAATTAGTTCAGCAATTTGCCCAAGACTGTAAAGTAAAGGAAAAATCAGAACTCAGGTTTGCTAATATCCCAATCCCAGGTATATTTTGCTATATTGTCAGTGTCTAGGGTGGTTTAGGGGATGATAGCCGTCAAAATGCAGCACAGGACCCTTTGGCTGAAACAAGTATGCTTTTTCCCTACCTTGAGAATTCTGGTTTTTTCGTCTCTGTCTACATTCAGACCCATCAAATATAAACTCCAAACCCTTCTTTGCCCTTGTCTATATAACTTCAGGGTTTAGGGTAGAGGTAAGCTGTTAAAAAGCGGTCGACACGAGCAGGGAGGCACTTTGCGTGGTACTGGGGAGCAGTGCCAACTTTCATTACAGCATCTTGGGGACACAGTTATACAAAACCCAAGTGTATTTATTGTTATCTCAAAATCTGGGCTAAATTGCTTTAGTTTAATCTGAGTAGGAGCTCTGAAGGGGCCTTCTGACTGTCTCGTTTTGGAGCTGGGTCTCTGGTATTGTCTTTTTTTTTTTTTTTTTTTTGATGTTGGTACCCAAAGTTTTGAAAGAATAAATGCATTAAAAATTTAAACACCCGGAAAGCAATCACTCAGTGACATTTAATAACACTAATGCGGTGGAATTACAGTTATTATAGTAATACGGATCTCAGTACCAGTTTCCTTTCAGTAATTAGAGAATTTCTGACCAATTAACATGAAACATTTTGCTCCAGCTTGGGGTAAACTTCTGGGTGGTTGCTGCAAAACCAGAAACCTTTTCTTAGAACCTCACAGGTGAAAAGCCTCCCTCCTTCTTGCCCCATTTCCTAGCGTGACTAGGTGACATTGGATCCATCCTTATATTTTGGTTGCTACTGGGAACATGCAGCTGCCTCCCCCTTCGCTGTCCAGCCCTAGGCCACTGGATGTCCAAATTTAATTCCGGTCCATACTCTTTCCCATCCTGGGGATAACAGAAGTGGGAAGGGGATTTCCAAACAGTTTCTCCCCAAAAGTCTTCAGTGGCTCCTTATTATTTAGACTCACAGAACTATGGAATGATCCCTTAGAAACCTTCCAGCATTGGATCATTTTCTTTGGAGTATGGATGCCTTTCTTCAAATGAAATCCTACATGGAACATCCAGGTATAAAGTGGGTGAAAAAGGTGATGCTCTGGAGAAAGCCCCTAGGAGGGGTTCAGAGCACTCTCTGCTCAGCAGAGCTCCCAGTCCCGCTCCACACCATGTGAATATGGTGTTCTTTTTTTTTTTTTTTTAAGATTTTATTTATTTCACAGAAAGAGAGAGAGAGAACAAGCAGGGGGAGAGGGAGAAGCAGGCTCCCTGCTGAGCAGGGAACCCAATGTGGGGCTTGATCCTAGGACTGTGAAATCATGATCTGAGCCGAAGGCAGACACTTAACCGACTGAGCCACCCAGGCATCCAGTGAACATGGTGTTCTTCTTCCCCAGCACAACGATCTGCCACCACCTGTGCTTTCATCAAAGCAGACTCCAACCCAGTATTCAACCCAGTAAGGGCTGCAGGACCCTGACCTTGGCTGGGTCAAAGGATTTCCAGCTGGGTCAGAAGACGGACACACAACACACACAGATGTACAAACATCAGCCCAACAGTGATGTACGCGCCCAGACAGGCAGTAAAGCCCAACTCGGCATCTAGGGCTCATTGCTGCGGCGCTGACTCCAGAGAGCACAGGGTGGGTGGCGCATGACCGTATGGAAGGGAATGGCAGAGGGCCAAGTGAAGGGCCAGGCTCTGCATTTGAATCTCGGCTCTGCCGAAGAGTGATCTGGAGCAAGTTTACTTGACTTCTCTATGCTTTAACTTCCTTATCTGGAGACATGGTGGGGAATAGTCATAGATCCTACGTCATAGAGATGGGGTGAGAAGTGGATGAGTTTATTCTGAGAAGAAGCACTGGTTTACAGAAAGGCCCTGAAATGAAGGAAGCATTCAGTAAGTGTTGGCTGTCCCTACTACTGGCCACCCTCAGATTTTCCTTGCCTGGTGTCTGCGCCTGGCTTTGCTAGCACCTGCGTGGGGGTTTCTGGAAGTTAGGTTGGGGTGGGGCTTCAGGCACCACAGCGGGAGGGCATCTATTGCCTTGTGCTTTGCAGCCCCTGCTTTCTCTCCCCGGCCGAGCGGGAACATCTCTGCAGGCGCGGGACAGCCTCTGTCGGCTGAGCTGCGATGCGTAAAGGGATTTGTGGATGTAAAGCCACATGTCACTCCAGATCGTGTCGGGGAGTGAATGCCCACTCTCCGCGCACAGCTGGGCGCTAGCGGGCCTGGCCCTGCAGATGGGAAATGCCAGCTTCCCTCTCCCCTGGCTCTGGGTCCCGCTGCCGTCCTGAGCCCATCCCTCCCCACACCCCAGGATCCCCCTCACCCCCTACTCCCTTTTCTGCCCACCAGAGGAGGGAGGAGGGGTGGTCTGAGCCACCACATCAGGCAGTGACAATTAAGCCTATTCAGAGCCCAGTCGTTTGCATGCAGCTCCTCACCAGGCGGAAAACGCTCAACCTGTCATAATCTCCAGGGATTCTGGTGACTGTAGAGATGGCGGCTTCTTTCCCCTGGGCGCTGCCTGGCAGGGAGAAGGTGATTGATGAAGGGCCCGGGACCTTTTCTCTTCCCTAGCTGACTTCTGCAGGAGGCTGGGAGGCTACAGCCAGAGGAGGAGGTGACATGGGACAAGGTGATAGGACTCCATGGACCACGTCGTGCTTGGGCATTGGGGAGGGTCCCTGGAGGCCACAGCAGGTGGATCAGAAGCAGGACAGGAATCATCCGAGGGTAGTTCTTACCTCCTCAGCTGGAATTGTGAATGAGAGTATCCCTTGAAAAGTCTGCAAAGCCACCATTTTGCTGTAGACCCACAGAGCAGGCTCCGCAGCAGCTGTGCCCTCAAAGCACCCCAGCTGTTCCCTGCCCCTGCCCTGCCCCCGCTACCTCCCCCTCTGCCCCCCTCCCACCCCAGCTCTAAATAAACCACAGTCAGATCCAAATGCTATGATGCCAGGGCGTGCTGGCCCAGCACTCTGGTCTCAGAAACAGAGACAAAAAAGACCCAAAGGCACAGGATCTCACATTGATTCCCAAACCTGGATCATAAACCCTTCACAGTCTATCAGGAAACCAGGTTCAAAGGCCTTATCCCGAGGATGGGGGTTGGAGGGGCACTGAAACTCTTCATCAGGAGATTTACTTTACCTGTTGAAGCTGGTAGAGTGCCCAGCTGAGCCCCGCTCCCCCCAATCAGGACTAGCCTACATTTAGAGTAGGTGGTACCATTATGAAAGATCTAGAAGCACTACACCATCCAAAACACAACTCGGTATCCACTACGACCTGAAATTCCACTATTTGTGTTTTATTCCTTTTGCTTAAACCTTTGATCCTGGTTTAAATGCTAATACCCTTGAGAGAGACAACACTATAAAATGTGTTCAGTTATTTACTCCTTAGTAAGAATAAATTTTTACAGCCTTTTTCTGAGAATAAGCATCGATTAGAAAGAAAAAGAGAGACACATGAGAATATCATCCCCTGAATGGGTGGGAGCAGGTTTTATCAGCAGGAGGGAAAATGCAGAGCAAAAAAACCTCGGCTGGGAAGCCCAGCCTTCCTCATATTCTTTCCTGGGACCAGCTCTGACTCACTGGTTCGGGATGCAGAGACATGAGCACGCTGGAGTCCAACCAAGCCAGCCCAGCTGAGGGCCATTGGTCCTTGTTAGGCCTCCCGGGACAGCAAGGCCCTGCACTCAATCCCCAAACGAGAGCTGGAAGGACCACCTTTTAGTCTCATCACATTCTCTGCTGCTGTGATGAGGCCACATACCCACAAAGCCCGGGTCTGCTTCTCTTTTAAAGGCATAGAAGTACCAAAAGGACAAGGGCACTTCCTATCTCTGTTTCCACCTCAGAAGTTGCCAATGGGCTACAACCCTCACCCTAGGACTGCTGCTATACTGGGTCCTACTTTTCCCCATTTATGGTGCCTCTATCCTGAATCAAATGCCACTACACGTGGATTCCAAGCTGTGGGAAATCCATGTGTAAGTAGCACGGTAGCTAAGGGCCATTTGAATATTCACCTTGTCATGTGCCGATTGATTCTAGGCCTCAGTCTCTTCATCTGTAAAATGGTGATTCAGAACCACCTAAGTCAAAGCTTGGGGTGAAGATCATAGGAGAGAACGCATACAAGGCCTGAGACATAGCAAAGCACTCAATAAATGTTTACTATTTAATTTTATTATTTCCCAAAGCATAAGGCTAATGCCACAGGTTATTGCAGCGGTATTCATTCTGAAGGAAGAATTTTTAAATTCAAAGAGGGGAGACCAACTCGTCTCTTTCAGCAAGGGGCAGGAGTGCAGTCATTTGGAGGTAAGGGGGGGCTGGTCTAAGAGTAACTCGGAAATGTCAAGCTTTGGGATAGACACAGGATAACAGGCAATTTCCCGAATGATCTCGAAGACAGAGATCCTTGTAGGAGGGTCAAACACTACCACGAGCGGCAGCAGCTCTAATTTACTGAGCATCTACTGTATGCTAGGAACTGTGCCAAATACCTTATTCATAATCCTTAAGATGACATTTCAAGGAACGCGTTATTATCCCCATTCAATCCGGAGGAAGCTCAGATGGGCAGGTGACGTGGCCGGGCCCTGGCTAGAGCCTGTATGCCAACCTGACCATGTCTGACTCAAAGCCCAGGTCTCCCTCCTGAGCAGAGCGCCTTCCATGCCCCGGGATTACTACCGCGCGGGCTCCTCGCAGGTGATGGGAGCCTCTCATGCACCTTCAGGAGCCCCCGCACGCTTGTGCGGTGTCTGGCCCGTGGCAGGTGTTTAGTACACGACAACGAATGGAATATTCTGTGGCCTAAATCCATTTCATGTCCTCCCAGGGGGTGGAGAGGTGCCATGCACAGGAAGGGGCCCAGCATGGCTACGGCACCCAGACCGCGGTCTCTGGTGAGGCGGACAAGCTGCCCACCACGTGTCTGAGATGTGTCCTGGGAACTTGGCCTCTCACTCAGTTTGGTTGCCGCAGAGATCTCCCTCCCAGTACCCCCCCCCCCGCCCCGCAAGGCCCATGTTAAACTGCGCCGAACAACAGAGGCCCCACCTAGGAGGGCTCTGCTCATGAATACTGAACCCACACCAGGCTCCATTCTTTTGAAGGAATTCTCTCTTGGCTGGTGGAGCTGTGTGGCAAGGCACTAGCTCATTATTGCAGGTGTTTATTTATTCATGCTCCGGGGGGTGGGCCAAGCCCACGCACAGATTATCTTTCCTCTCATTGAATCCTGCTCTCCAGCCCCTTTCCTTCAAGTACCAGCTCCTCTCCGAGGGCTTCAGGGGAAGATGAGGTGAAAAGCCAAGTTGCCTGATTGCCCCAGGAGCCCAGGATGGAGGAGCCGGAGACAGAAATGGAGGGAGATCTCTCCCCTGCCAGTCTGCCGGCCCGTGCGTCCTTGGCAACAAGGCCTGTCTGGGATCCAGGGCTCCCTGCCATGGAGACATGAGGCAGGTGCTCTGGGGACTCCCAGCGCCCGGCCTGTGGCACAGGCTGTCTGCTGGCTGTGGGCTTGCGGGAGGGGGACCTGATCAGTGGGGCTCTTCTAGATGGAGCTCATGACAGCTGGAGAGCATCCTCTTTCCTTCTACTCTGCCTCCCTCCGTCCTCCCAGGCTTTAAATCCTCAAGGCCCTTCTCCTTGCCTGGACCCTCAACCCCCACCCTATGGGGGGCACTCTGCCAAACACTTCCCAGGGTCACTAACGGGGCTGGGAAAGATGGGGCTGACCACACCCTGGCCTCGCAGAGCTCAGCCCAGGCCTCCCACCCCCGTGCTCTGAGCCTCCATCTCCAGCTCGGAGAGCATCCCTCTGCAGCCAGCACAGAGCCCTCTCACCATGCAGAGTCCCATGAAATGCAGCACAGCCCAGAATGCAAAGACGAGGCAGAATGGAAAAGCACTTAAGCGGGGGCCCTCAGCCAACTTCCATTTACTCCACCACCTGGCTTCCTTTAGTCCTGGGCACATGGAGTCTGTCTTTGTTGGACTAGATTTCTCTGGCAGGTCAGGGTAGCCTGCAATGGGAGCAGGGAGGTGTCTGAGGAAGGGGTGGTTGGACAAGTGACGGAGAGGTCTGGGGTGCCGGGGAGAGACAAGAGGATCAAGGTGGGGTTTCTGGCCTTAGTGCAAGCTGTCTGTGTGAGCACCTCTTGCTCCAGGAGATGCTCTGATGTGCTGGAGCCAGGCGGACATGGATCTGAACCCCGATTGGGTTCTTTTAGTTGTGCCATTGCAGGGCTGGGGGGTAGTCACGTAATGCCCTTGGCCATGAGTTTCCTCATCCGTCAACTGGGGCCAATCCCAAGCTCCCTGTGGATGGTTGTAAAGGTTAGAGACCGTGTGGGTACAGGGCCTGGGCCAGGGCCTTGTATGAGCTCAGAACATAGCAACAGTCACTGTCCTCCCCATTCCCTTGTCTCAGTTGTCCGTTCTGTGTCATGGGCAGAGCGAGGCCGAATGCTGCTCTTGGCTACATGGGAAATAATTCTTGAAGTGGTCAGTGTTGCCATGATGACTCCTCCCTGAGCTCTCAGGTGTACAGGAGGCTGGGGCTGGGGCTCCCACTTCCTTAGGAAACCTCTTCCTCCGGAGTGGATTCTGGGGAGCACAGAGGAAACCAGGGGCTGGGAATGCCTTCTTGTCTTTCCATGGCTTCTGTGGCTCCCAGAAGGAGCCCGTCTACCTTCACTTCTCCTGGAGGTGGCTCAGTCTTTGTGTCATTCCTGCCTGGAGTGGGAACGTACCACCATACACCTCACCCGCTCCACTTGGGGCAGCTCCAAGTATTACAACAGCCTATATAGAGAAGCCCACTTCCCTGACGTTCATCCATGGACTGCAGCTATACCTTTAAATGGATGTGATCTGTTTTCTGTACAATGCCCCTTCAAGTATTTCAGACAGCTATAAACTCTCTGCAATATCCTCTCTTCTCTTAGGTAGAATATACTCGTTAACAAAGACACTCTTAATTTGACATGGATTCCGACCTGACCCTGCTCTGGTTCCAAAGATCATCAGTATGTCAGACTCCCCCTTTCTCTGCATGTATGGGAGATTTTAGGGATCTTATTTATCTCTGTGATTTTTCATCTTGCTCACGCTAGCTCATCATTGCAGCCCAAGGAGGGAAATGTGGATTTGATTTGAATGTCCCTTCTCTTCAAATGTGCTATCATCCGACCACAGCTCCTTCACCCAGGAAAGGTTTCCCGTGGCAGGTGCCTCTTGAGCGTACCACCGAGGGAGAGTGGAATTTGATAAGGGAATCAATTCAGGCAACAGTTACCGAAAGCTTTCTAGGTGCCAGGCAGAGTGCTGAGTGGTCAGAATACAGAGATGCCTAAGTCAGGAAGTTCTGCCCTCAGGAAGCTCACCATCGACTGGGACCACACAGTATTGAAGCATGAGGCTCTGAGAGCAAACTATTCAGAAGTGAGCATCTCTTTCATAGGAGGGGGCGAGGTAGGTACTGACTCTTCCCAGATGTGCCTGTTTGACCATCCATGACTCCAGTGGTAAGCTCCCCATCACCTCGTCTCCTGACCCCAACATGGCCTCGTGATGCTTTGTGGCTAAGTCTATCTGCCTGGGAGCCTGAGTCAGAATGGGCCTCAGAGGGAAGGGAAGGAGGGGCAGATGGGGTGGCAGCCCACTGATTCAGAGTGGGAAGTCAACCTACCAACCTCAGAGGAAAGGCATGTACACGAAGGTGCAGAACCAAAGTGATGCCCTCTGCATCTGCTCTGGTCTGGGTCTCTGCCATTCACAGCCCTGACCAATGCTGGCCACCTGGGAGCCGCCATCCACGGCAGAGATGGGATCTCTGCTGTATCAGTCAGGACGCCAGCAGGAAATAGAATTCCACTCAGAAGCTTCCCAAGCAGAGGCTTTCAGGAAGGGACTAGCTGCAGAGCTGTGGGCAGGGTGCAGCCAGTTGCGGGGGGATCCAGAGCACCTTAGCAAGAGCTGAAGCAGGGGCCAAGGCATCAGGTGGGGGAGCTCTGGCTCCCAGCAAAGAGTCCCTACACCTCATCCTTGCTGAGAGAAAAGACTTGGCTGGAGAGTGGACCTCCACCAGCTGTGGAGACCTTAGCAGGACAGGCAATGAAGGCAGGACCTTGCAGCAGGAGAGGACGGCAGAGAAACCAGCAGGGTCTGATCTCAATGCCAACGGGGCTGGATGGTTCCCCTGCACCCAGAAGCTATCTTGGGGTAGAAAGACTTCAGGGGCCTTGTTAGTAGTATAGAAAGTATAAAGAATGGGGACCTTACGGGAGTATTTGGCCCTTAAGTCCCAACAGACCATTTTAAAGCGGAAGAGACCGCATTCTCTTTAAGTAACAACTTGAAGATTTCCTCCCCCCACCTGCATCATCATGGTAGCTCTTGAGCAATGAGGTCAGTGATGGAAGCTAAGAGAAGTTTCATCTGCATGGTAATATATACATTTTGACCCAAGACCTGTGCCTTGGGAGCTCCTATATAAGGGCATTGAGCCAAGCACCGTGGGGGATGCTGGGTGGATGAGACCGCAGGGGGACATCTAGATGGGAGATACGCATGAACAAATGAAAAGTTGAGCAGCAATACAGTTGCAGAATGTAACAATTCCACAACGGAGCAATGACATCAATACTTAATGATCTGGTATGGTTAACACAGCCTTGCAAATAGATGTAACTTTTATTGAGTAATTTTTTCTGATCATAAAAATAAAGTATACTTGTTATAAAAAAAATTGAAACATATTGAAAAGTATAAAAGGAAGAATTGAAACCCACAATCCAACTTCCGCTATTAACATTTTGGTGTATTTCCTTAATACGACTTTTTATTTTTATACACGTATATAACCGCCCTCCCCACGACACACACCCACACGTACACCCATTCGTTTTGGTACAGTTGAGATCATATCGTACACGGTTCTATTTCCTGCTTTTTTCATTTCACATTCAACTGAGAACGTTTTTACATTTTTGAACATTCTTCATGAACCAGCAGGCATGATGCCCATGTGATAGTCCCCTGTACGGATGTACCAGAAGGTATTTAAACAATCCCCTGTTGGTATTGAAGCCACTTCTGATTTTTCACTCCTATAAATCTTTATCTGTATTTCTGATTATTTTCTTGGGATACATTCCTAGAAGTTATTGGGTCGACAGGAAATAATATTTGTAAGGCCCTTTGATACATTTTGCTACAAGTGTTGACACATGTCGCTGTAAACACTATATCAATTTTCAAGACTGGTTGCAGTCTGCCAAAGTGCCCTTCCCACCTTCGCCAACATTAAAGGTGATGGATTTTTAAATATGTGCCAAATCAAGAGGTCAAACATGACAGCTTGCTTTTCATTTGCATTTGTGATCCCCAGTGAGGTCGATTTTCTGCTTTATTCTTTTTCAAAACTATTCTTTCTTTCTTCTACATATTCTCTGTCATGTTCTTTGCCCATTTTTCTTTCCGGATGTTAGCGTTTTCTTAATACTCTAGAAAAGCACTATATTTTAAGGATGTTTATTTTTGCCCACTGCTATATTCATTTCAGATAACTTTTTCTTGTTCTGTAGCTTGCCTTTTAACTTTATATACTACTTCTTTGATGAAATGAAGTGGCAGGTGTAATGTTGAGCAGTCTGGAAGATGGGCTTTGCACTCTGGCCTTCGCCCATGGCCACAATGGCCCAAAACAGAGAGGTTTTCTGGAATTGGCCTTGTCTCCTGCTCCTCAAAACCTATACGCTGCTTGACAGGAACTTCTGAGGATGCCCTGCAGATAGATCACTCTTTACCTGAAAACAATCCCATCCCCGCCTCCCCCTAAAAGAGTAACAAACCACCAAACACACGCAGCAGAGTAACCTGCTCCCCTCAAGGAGGCGCCAACCCTGTGTGCACCAGGCGGTTCCCAACCAATGGCTTAGGGAGAGAAATCTAGGCCAGTTCCAATGGATTGTTTGTGCACATTCTTCACGCCAACAAGACACTCCTGACTGCTCGGCTCTTTCCCTGTGAGTCAACAGGGAATTCCAGAGACCAGTTCCCTTGCCCTCTTTTGTTGCTACAACTAGATTTTCTGGTCACACATTCTTCCCAAACTCCTCCCTCCCCACCACAAAGTGCACTCACACGTCCCAGCCCACCAGACCCTGGACAGTGGTGGAGATTCTTATCAGCTTCTCTGACTAAGGGGTTGCTATGTCAACAAAGATCTTGTCAACAACCATCTCTAGGGGCAACCTCTCCGCTCCCCGACCCCAAATGCAGTGACAACGCATAGGTTAGCAGGTGCCCGGGCTCCTGGGGGCAGGCAGTAAAGGACAGACTCAGGGTGAAGGGATAATCGGGTGTTAGGTCTTCTGACACAGACCTCCCCTAGGAGTCTGCCTCCCTCCTCTTTTTCTGATTTTCTTTTCCTACTTAAAGTATCTTGGAGGATTTTCCTTATGGGTATACACAAAGCCATGCCTTCTTTGTAAAGGTTGCCCTGTATTCAATGACCCACAACTGTATCTATTCACTTAACCAGCTCTCTGTTCCTGAGCACCTGAGCATGGAAGTTTCTGCTTCTAGGTTTCTATCACGATCAACACCGCAACACAACGCCGACAAGCCCACACTTGTGCATAGGTCTCGCTGCTCACGCACTGATGGCTACTTCCATCTCTGTAGGGTGAATTCCTAGAAGTAGGATGGCTGAGATGAAGGGATGCATGTTCCCGATATTAAGATCTCCTACCAAATCCCCCCCACCCGGGGGGAGCGGCCCTGCTTACCCCTCACCCCCCATCCCAGCAGCCATCAACTAGAAAAAGACAAAACTCCCACCACGGCCACCCAAGCCCCTGATGGTAGGGCAGCCCCAGCCCGTCTCTTCTCGGCCCTGGTGAGGTGACGCTCCTCCCTTCCCCCTTTCCTTGCCAGCACGGCCTCTGCTTGTGCCATTCCCTTGCCCGGAATGTTCTTCTCTGCACTCTACCCTGCTTCTCCTCCAGATCTCAGCCATGCACTGCTTCTTCACGGAAGCCTTCTCTGAATCCCCGGGGCTGGCGTTCAGCCCCTCAACACTGCCCCCCATTCTTGCCACCAGCCTCTTTACGATGGTTTCGGGATTGCTTGACAGAGGTCTGTCTCTCAGCTGCAGTCTGAGCCCACGGGGGCAGGCACCATGTCTGTTCCTGATCACCTTGGTTTTTCCCAAGAGCAGGTGCAGTATCGGGCCTACAGAAGGCCGTGGACGTATTTCGGGAATGACTGTACTAAGTCAAACAAAATCACCACCTCCTGCCTCTACATCTCCCATCCTGCAGAAAGATCAGTACCCTTCTAGCATGTTGGCTAGGCAACCCTAAAGTTCTCTTGAACTCCTTTCTCTCCTCCCTCTACATCCAGCAGTGGTCCAATTGCTTCATGGTAGCAACGCCTCTTCCCTCTCTGGGCCCTTGGGTAAGTCATCCCCTTCCCTGCAATACCCCGTCCTCCTTCCTGTGCCTGATGAAGTCCTGCTCATTCTTGAGAACACAGTGCATCTTTTCTGACACCTGCCAGCCCTCTTAGTCACATTTAGCCTTGCCCCCAGCCCAGTAACAAGAGCTCCAAAGGGCCTTTTACCTGGCTGAGGTTTGGAGTTGTCTATGGACTTTTCTGTCCCTCCACTGGATGTGAGGTTTGGCGGGCAGGGGGCATCCTTGCTCATCCCCCAATGTCCCAAGCACAGTGCTCTGTGCGCAGTTGGTATTTGATAAGCTCCAGATAGACTTGGACCAAATGATGCTAAAAGGGGCCCATCTTGGCTTCTTGCACTTTTGGAGAGGTTTTCCAGACGGCGCTCCCAGGCAAGGCTGAGAGACCCTCTCCCCTCCCCCCTGCTCATCCCCAGCCCAGGCAAGCCAAGTCCTGTGGCTTGCCAACTTTCAAACTACATTATCCCCATCCCAGAACTCAGGCAATATCATCAGACAAGGCAGATGTTTCCCATCAGTCTGGAAGGTTTCTATTTTCATTTTCCACATCAGCATCATGCTATCAATCTCTTCTCCAGCCTGCTTTCTTCCCCTGCCTCCCTGCTCCCACCCCTCACATACCAACCCCCAGCCCTGCTGTGGATCAATTCCTGGTTGCAGATACAAAGGTAGTTTTGCTTGACAAATGAAGCTGCCCTTCCAGGAGGTAATAAAGAGATCAGTACTGGTTACCCTGGAAAGCTCAGGAGCAAGGGAGCTAGTAATACCCTGCCACTTCCACTGGGATGACCTCAATGTGCAGCCCTCACCAGCCCATGTCACCCTGCCTCCCTCCTGCCACAACTTCAGCACCTGCAGAGGCCTGGTATGCTTGGGACCAGGCCGGCCGCTTCTCCTTGCAGAGGAGTCATCAGTCACCATCAAGAGGTGAGCATCCTTTGGATGCAGAGCCCCCTGCCCTGGGCCCCGTGGGGGTGGGTGAGGAGCCTATGAAGACGCAGTGCAGCGTAGTGCTGATGGAAGAAGCCTGGTGGCCTGAGGACACAGGCCAGCCTTTGAGTCCCAGTTCTGCCACTCGTTGGCTCCGTGACCTTGGGAAGTAACTTTCCCTCTCTGAATTGGCCACAGCTTCTATTGTGAGTCAAGGAGTTTAACTCCATAATCTAAGGTCCATGGATGGGCTTCCGAGGGCCCATGTACCCCTGAAACTCCCTTCAAATTCTGTGCATATGTGTGGGGTTTTTTTCTGGGTAGAGGGTCCATGTTTCTCCCCTCCCCCATGCCCTCTAATATCAGATTCTTAAAGGGGTCCTTGTCTCTAGCTGATCAACTCAGTCCTAGAATTCTTTGATTCCAAACGGGAGATAGGCATTTCTGCAGTACTGCTGATATTTCTGGGGACACACAGAGGGCACATCAGAAAAAGCCTCAAGGGCACATTCAGAGTAACAGTAAAGAGACAGTTGAGGCAGGTGGAGAAATCTGGGAAGACTTCCTGGAAGAGGTAACTGCCAGTAAGAAAGCAGGGCTCTTGGGTGACACAGAAGCTTAGAAGGGAAAGGTGAAGGGAGCATTGAGAAATTGTGGGTGCTCTCTCCTCTTTCCCATGCTCAAAAAATGGGATGCTTTTGGGAGGGGGGGACCCCTAATTAGCTGAGGCAGTTCACAGTCCTCCACCATGAACAAGAAATCAAAAAGTCAAACACCAGCTCATTAAATGCTCAGGGCTGGCTAGCTATTAAAAGAATTTCCATTTCAGAACAGGATGCCTACCAGGGAATGCCAGACCTAAATATAAGCCAGCCCCCTCCTTGCCAGGAGACTTCACGGTGTTAGGCAGGCAGGAGGGAGGACTGCTTAGAGATGTGTCATTACTTTTAACAACCAAATATAACCCGCCCCAGGGGGTCTGGGACTGAGGCTGCTCTTCCCAGCTGCCTCCTGCCAGAGCCAGGGGAGGGCACCGAAGAGTGGCGGGGGCCAGGGAGCAGACTCCGCAGAGGGCAGAGGTTTGGTCTGCAAGCAGACCACAGCCGCCCCTCCCCTTCCCCAAATGCCGGGGAGTCTGGAGGGAGGAGGGCCACTGAGGTCTACTGGCCACACCTGATCTGGCTGCTGGGGTGGGGTGGGGGTTGGAGGGAAGTTTAGGGGCTCTCCAGGTGAAGGAGGGGTGCTCTGGATATTTGTGATTACTTTTCCTGCATGCTTCTCTGGAACGGGGAGAGGAAAGAAAACAGGGAAGAAACGACCCTCAAACTGCCTGCAGATGTATAGACACGTATGCGTATCTGCATTTTGCCTTCAGAGCATGCTTTCGGCTTGCAGTTTTGCACTGTGTTCCCGGAGACTGCAAGCTCTTCGAGGACAAGGGCTGTGTGTCTGCGTACTTTGCAACCCTCCAGGGGTCTAGCCCAGTGCCCAGCATACAGAGGCCCTCGGTGAGTGAGTTAACAGCTGAGATGCCAGTGATGTCAATGCCCCACACGTGGGCGGAGTAGTTTATCCCTCTGGTTCTCAACTCTGCGCTCCGTGGCACCACCGGGATGCCTTCACACTGATAGACTGGTCTCAGGTGCGGGTGCGGCGCGCCAGCATCCGGGGTTTTAAAAGCTCCCTAAGTGATTCTAATGTGAAGCCACATTATCTAATAAAAAAGGTTTTATTCTCTCGGTTTGTCTCCTCCTCCTCCTTTAATACCCTGTTGTTGATTCTTAAAGCACTCTCCTGAGATAGGCAGGGCAGCGATCACTCCTGTGGGACTGAAGAAGGAACCCAGACTTACAGCAGTTGAGGGGCATGCCTGACGTCCCACAGCTAGTGGGCCATGGAGCTGCGGCAGAGGCCCGGTCCGCACGGTGCTCTGCCCAGTCTGAGCTCCCCCGTTCCCGTGGAAACCATGGGAGGGGACTTGACATTCAGGGAAGTTGACCTGCAGCAGGGGCAGAGAAGCCGAGGCGGCCGAGAAGAAGTCAGGGTCACCACGCAAGCCCCAGCATCTCCCCTCTCGCAGACTGGTGGGTACCTGCCGCTGCAGGGAGCCTGGCCCGGGGTGGGGTCAGGCTGGGGGCTAGCCCAGGGCAGACGGAGGGCACAGCTTGTGGTCAGATCATCATGCACAGAAGAAAGCTGGTAAAGAATCTACAGTGGAACAGTCTAAGGGTGCTTCTGGTTCATGTGGGACTAAAGGTCTGTTGATCCAGGAGGGGCGACTTAGGTCCCAGGCAATAGAAGAAAACTCCCCCGCCCCCCGCCTCCGGAGTGGGGACAGCGGTACCCTCCTCATGAGCTGCTGTGATGGTGAAATGAACAAAGGTGCCAATGACATCATCATGGAAAGAAATGTTGCTCTGTGCCCTTTATCCCGGGGAAGAGCTGTTGGCTTCTGCGTCCTCTTCCTGCACACCTGAGCCCGTCACATCCCGAAGTCTGGGACACTTGGCCTGCCCGGGGAGCTAGCGAATCCTACTTGCAACCCTCAGTGCATGACTCCGGACCAGAATGAGCTTGCTTTCATGATGTCATGGAAGCAGACGTGTATAGAGAGGAGCAGGTGGCGGGGGGCACTCTGATGACTTGGACCTGTTGATCAAGGCCAGTTTCAGGGAGAGGTGGGAGCAGGCGTCTCACTCTTCAGATGTGGCTGCTCCCCAGATGTCCCCCATTCTCGCCGAGGCAATATGGCTGGCCAGGTTGTACGGAAGGGAGTACATCTAGGTAGTGGACCTCATTAAGCCCCAGGCAGGTGCTTAGGGTGGGTAGAAAGGCAGCATCCCCTTCCGGGGAAGGCAGTCCTCACAAATGCAATTTCCCACACCAGCCTTGGCCAGGTGAACAAGCAGCTGCTGGCTAAAGTGTCCCCATCAGTGACCCTTGGGTCATCGGTGAGTGTTTATTTACTGAACGTTATTCCCATGACCAGGAATGGGAGCAGAGAGGGGAGTCCCTGCAGAGCAGGGACATGTGGCTTCTTGCTGGAAAGCTTTTGCTCGCTTGGACAGAGCTGCCGTCTATACCCAGGTCACAATCACCGTTTCTCTCTCATCCAGGCAGCCCTGAGACTGTCCCACTGTCAGACCTCCTGGCTGCAGCCCACTCAGGGTGTAAACATGGCCATCTTGTAATTAATAGAATCACAAAGAAGGAAGGGACTTTGGGGTCATCATCAGTTCAACTGGCCTTTTGATGCATTTTGAACCTCCTTTGCAAACAGCCTTCTAGTGTCTACTAACATGCCTCTCGTGATGGGGTGCTCACTACCTCCCAAAGTTTCCTCTCAAATGCACTAGACATTGTCTTATTGGACTGGGGCATGGATCGGGCTTCTCAGAAAGTCTGGAAAGTCACCAGGCCCGCTGCCTAGGGGAGAGCCAGAGCTAGAGAAATGGATCCTGCTGCTGGAGCTGACACAGGGGCTCAGGAAGGTGGCCACAGTTGGTGGCTCAAGAATCTCAGTAATCTCAGTTCTCACAAATAGTCCCAAGTCCCCAAGGGGAACTGGTGTGTATCGTTTGTAGCTTTTCACTGCTGTGTAATATTTCATCTTAAGACTGCAGCACTGTGTATCTGTTCTATTGCTGATGGACATTTGAGTTTGTTTCAATCTTGAATGAATGAATCTCACGTGAATGTATCTCAACAAACATAAGGTTGGGCAAAAGAAGCCATAGCCCCCAAAGAGTATACTTTGCATAATTCGATCTTACGCTTTTTTCGGGGAGGGGGATGTTAATGACTGGAAGGGGAATGGAAGGGTCTCTGGGGTGCTGGTGACGTTCCAGTTCTTGAGTTAAATGATGATTACCCAGATGTGTTTACTTCATGAAAAATCAAGCTGTATGTCTATAATCTATGTCCTTTGACATATGTACGTTATTCTTTATCAAAACATTTATTTAACAAGTGACAGCCCAACGATGATTAATCTTAAAATAGCACAGCTATAACGACTAGTGTTATGGGACTTACACTTTCTTGCGAAGGTGCAACAGATAAGAGGAGGCTTTGAGGGAGATACTGACCCTTTCACGGTTACAGTGAAAAGTCTAGCAATAATAAAGATACCATTTTTCACCAAAATTTGTTGGCTATTACCACATGTCAGATACTATTTCAATCGTTTTCTGGGGATTAATTCATTGAATCCTCACGACAACACTAGGAGGTCAGCATTCCCATTTTGCAGAGATGGCAATGGAGGACCAGAAAGGTTAAGAAAGCACCGAAAGGTCACACAGCTGGTAAGTGGTAGAGCTGGGGTTCTAAAGTCTGCTGTCAAGGGAGCAAGGTGCTGAAGACCTCTTCTGAGCTCACAGGATGCCCCACTAAATGCGCCCCAGAGCTGGTTCTGGGGAAGGTGGGCCAGGCTAGAAAGCCCCCCAGGCTCGGCCACTGGCCCAAGTGTTTCTGGCCAACTGAGAGGAGACGCACCCCCACAGTGTGGATGTTGTCGTATTTTTAAAAAGAAGTAAATAAGCCTCCTCATTTGCATGATATTTCACGCTGACTCTGCCTCTCAAACTGTTATTCCTTCTACACATGGCACTGTGGGATGCCTGCGATATTTTATAAAGTTAATAACTTTCTCTTAATTGGATGAGTTTATAGAATAGTCTGAGCAATTAACAATAATTACGCCAAAGACACTTTGATTCCAAGGATGCTCCACAAACATTGGCGTACTGAGCCATTTAGGAAAAAAACAAGCAACCTACAGCACAGTGACACAAGATGACGCATAGGCTCACACTCGCTCCCTGCAGTCCCCTGACCCAGAATAAGTCCCCGTTTCCAGGCCACAGGATGATGGGGCTTCTCCGAGGTGCTCGAACAGAAATGGCTCGTGTCACACTTCAGCCCGCTCCCACACCTTCCTCCCGTGGCTCCTCCTCACTACGAAGAGGGGGTGGCGGGGCCAGATCCTGACGGCACTTGTTAAAGGACACACGGTCCACGCCCAGCTGACCATGCAGGACAATGCCTCCTGAGCAACTGGCGCGGGCTCCTAATAAACAAGGTCTGCAACAGCCCCTGCCTGCCTCTCTGTGTCTCTCTGGCTCTGTGTCCGCCTCTCTGTCTCTGTCTCTCTCTCTCATATGCTACCTTCGATCCCAACAATACAGTTCTCAGGATGACTTCATCCAAAAGGACAATTGCCAAGGAACAGGGAATTCAACATTACCCAGATCAAATGTTTGAGCTATTCACTATAACGTTTCATGATTTCTCCAACATTCTACAAGGTGCTTGTTCAGGCTTTGCTGGAACACCTCCATTGACGGGGAGCTCGCTACCTGATAAAGGCATCCATTCCATTTTAAGGTAGTTTTAATTATAAGAAAAGTCTTTTTGTATAAAGGAGCTTAACTTTATGTCCTTGGAGCTCCCACCTGCTGGTTCTACGCTTTGGAGAATAAATGAACGCCCTCTTTCACACGACCCCTTCGGTTTTTCATCACCTGAATGAGGCACGTTCTCCACCACCAGCCCAAGTCTTTCCTTCTATAGTCTCCTGATCCTTGGTTCTTGTCCCCTTTCTATCATCCCAAGCCAGCCTCAGAAACCCACCCATCTGACTAGCAAATTCCAGCCTTAAGACAAAATAGGTCCCTAGACTAATGTGTTCATGTGACCTTCACCTCTTTACAGTAGCTTAGGTTTGGTTTGCTTAAACAAAACGAAACAAAACAAACAAAAAGAATCAGTCTTTGCAGGCAAATAGATGCCTGTGTTTGAGCTGGGGGAAATGAGCAGGGAGGGGGAGAAGCTTATCAATGGGGCAAAGGAGAGCACAGGATTGAGAGCTGGGATCTCTTGCTCCTAACGCTTAGGCCACCCAAGTCTGGTGCCAGCAGGCTTGTCCCTCAGCCCCTTGGGATCGCTTTAAGTGCCACCACCCCTCACTGGGGAGGGCGTCCCCGGGAGAGTGAGACCTCCATCCCAGGCTGCAATAATGCAGAAGTGTCCTCCTTTGTCTGCATCATCCCACCATCGAGGCTGCCTCAGAGCGCCTTGCCGTGGCTGGGCTCGGGGAGCCAATTCCTGACCCGTCTTCTTTGCCTTTCTCTCTGTCCCCTCCCCAGCGCCACTCTTGCCTTTATGGTTCTAGCTTGGGGTGCTCATGCCAGCCCATCTGTTCAGTCCCATATGCTTCCCGCAAGGACTGCCAAGTCGAGACCAGTGCTCGGCGACTCAATTCCAGCCCCAGTGGCTGGACTGAGGCCTTTTCTGCCCAACCTGGTCACTAGGAAACAGCCTGGCTGCCATGGCAGGCCTGGGCCTCCACATGGTGGCAGTGCGGCAGGACTGTGTCTGTTGGCCCCGGGGGCACCTGATGAGCACCTAGCCACCTTTCCATGGGGACAGCCCCTTGTCGGGATCCAGGGCCTCGGAAGCATGCAGATGAGCTGGACCCTCCCAGGCTGGAGAGTCCCACCCACTGTGAATCTGGAGGTCACGCAGAGTGGAGGTACATTTCGGAAAAATTAATATTTGTAGGACAATAGAAAGGATGTTTAATCTTTCTACTGTGCCCTTTGCAAAGCTGTTGTTCCTTTTTAGCTAAAGAACTTAAAAGTGATTGTGGATAACATATTTTGATTCCAAAATGTTCATGTTGGTATACTTAAAGAGGCATAAGTGAAGATTTGAAAAACACGGCTGCATTTCAGAAATGCAAAATTTCTCTTATTTTCCTTACTTTTTTGTCAGTGGAGAAGTAGTTTATAGACGCATATTTATATGCTTTCACAGAGCCACAGCCGGTCCTGGGTCACGGGGTACCGAATTCCGTCGCCCCTTCCTCAGCAAATTCTTTCGACAGGTTACTAAAAGGCATGATGCAGGGGAGCAATGTAAAAAAAAAAAAAATTCTGAGTTCAAATTCTGACTCTTGCATTTATTGGCTTTGTGATCTTGGGCACCGTCTCTGAGCCTCAGTTTTCCAATCTCTAAAATGGGGATAGTAATTCCTACTCCATAAATTTGGCAAGAAAATTAGTTAAGGCAAATCTGGTTAAGACACTTAGCACAGGGCTTGGCACCCTGGAAACAATATATCATTGCTGAATAAACGAGCCTGGTAAATCACAGCCTTGCGAAAAATCGCAAGGCTGTGATTTACCAGGCTCGTTTATTCAGCAATGATATATTGTTGAATGTGAACAGGCCCCAAACAGTGTTCTAGCTTCCCCAGAATAACACAGAAAGCCCTGGCTGAAGCTCTTAAAGTGGGTGAGGAAGCCGCTCTGACCAGCCGACATGGGGACGTGATCCAGCTTCTCTGCCCAAAGCAAAGCTAGGTCTGAATTTCATCAGCCATGAACAGCAGAGAGCTAACAAACTGCTCTCTTTGCCCCACGAGTACATGTAAACACTGACAGCTTCATCTCCCCCCTCCCTTCTCGCCTCTACCCCCCTCCACACACACACACACACACACACACACACACACACACACACACACAC